>NC_068356.1:151783827-151931327 GCF_020536995.1 Dreissena polymorpha | reverse complement strand
TAAAACATATATAATTGATAACTGGTTAACTAGTGATGAAAAATGAAGTGGCCTTTTCATGTTTTGGTAAATTGACAAAATTGAAAAAAGTTGTTTCAAATTCGTAAAGTTGCGTTTTAGTTGGTATTTATGTGGAAATAGTAATACTGACCATGCTCTAAAATATCCATTATATGCATCTTTTGACGATTTGAAAACCTGAAAATTATAAAGCGTTGCAACGCGAAACGATTGAATAATTTGGAAAGTTCTGTTGTTGTCGCTATATTTTGGGAAACTACGAGGATTGCTTATATAGGTTAAAACTACAACCGCTCATAGCATGAGTATGGATGGTCGAGTGGTTTAAGCGGGAGTACGTCAACCATTTTATAAATTAAATACTGTTTCTTTACAAATTTTGTTGGTCAGCAAAATTGTGAATTCAAATTCTAAATTCAATATTATACATTTTGAATCTAATAATTAGTCATTTCCGAAAGTCATATCCGACATTTTTATATGCTTGTCGGTAAACTGTGATTTTTCTTTGTTGTAATATTAGCTTCGTGTCATGACTATTGTTCAACATCTTGATCAATAAAAGCTAGTGCAAAATTGTAATTATGTTGTGTTTTATTAACACCCACTATCCTTTATTAATTACGTGCATTAACTGTTTGCTGATTAATAACAATTGTCAATTCGCGTTAATATATTTTGCAACGGAAAAAGTGGTTTTCAAACCTCAATAGAATGTAAAGTGCTAAACAAACACACTGCAGAGTAGGTGCTAATTGCTCGTGTGCCTGCTCATTAATCCGCTGCACCCCGATGCTTTACAACTCTAATCGATTTTGATCCAAACGGGGGCATCACTTGGTGGTAATTGCCGATAATTTGCGATCAGATCAGCGGATTAGCCAATACAGTGAAATGAAGTAAAAAAAAAACTAACGATTTGAGCATTTATTGCGTTCATAAAAAAATGCGTTTTCTGCAAGAGTAACCGAATATTAATTTTGTAATCGGTTAACCTCCTTAAGAAATGGATAACCGGTTAACCGATTAACCGTTTCCATCCCTAAAAATATAATGAATT
Organism: Dreissena polymorpha; assembly: GCF_020536995.1. NCBI lineage: Eukaryota > Metazoa > Mollusca > Bivalvia > Myida > Dreissenidae > Dreissena > Dreissena polymorpha. Next base: position 151,930,246 of record NC_068356.1, on the reverse strand, counting down.
GTTTGACATCTGTTTGCACAATAAGCCGAGTCTCATGGGTTAAGAGTGAATTTTCTTAAATGTAAAATGGTATTTTTCAAGATCGTACGACATGGATAATTGACCGACCACTTTGTGATAGCAGAACAGAACAACATAGTGTGTTAGGAGTTTGTATACATTTTGTGTTTACTGCATTACTTGGATGATGCTTACCGGTAATGATTTTGTCTAAGCAAACAACAATAACACCATAACAATCTGCGAACGTTGTTTGACCCAATTTACAACACAAAACTGAACAACATTTATGTCGGGCTTACGTCCATGTAGTATCACATGCTAAAAGTACAATGCGCTAACATCAATTCAGTATCATATCCCATGTCGGGGAAGGGAATAAATCGAGTTGAGATGGAAAGAAGATAGGACGATCAACGCACGATTATTTCACGGTGATCACCAAACATCGGATTCGTGGTACGTGATTCATGACGAGCTCCGTCCGGCGTCCGTCCGTCATCGTGCGGAGGCCCTCTGGCCACCAGACGGTCTCCAGTCGATGTATACATGTATATCCCTGGGAAATTCCTTGATTTTGCCGCTACACACCGGGCGTTGATCGTCCGATCTTTTATCGATCCCAATTCGATTCCATTCCGCGACCGACGTCGGGTAAACTTTTAAGTGAGACTTAAAATTAATCCGGAGGCCGCCCGATGCTACAAACTGAACCGATGTCCGTGCGATCATTGGCCGGGAGCTAGCCAAATGAGCGTAAAAATATGCCGTCCGCTGATCCGACCGTGATCGGTCTTTATTTGTGACTGAAGTACAAGTTTTGCTACGTTTTGACGATGCTGCGAAGCGGCTCGTCTGTTATCATACCATGAAAAAAGTCTTCACTATTGCGACCTATGTAAAAGACCGAGCCAGTCCGATTGAGAAAGCTAGATTTTTCTACCGTACCCGGGAAATGTAACGCTAAATCATTTGTTGTCGGCTATTTTTTAAAATTAATTTTATATTCACATTAATGTCAATTTTCTGTAAAATGGCTTGTATATTATCGGAACACATACTCAAAAAGCATGTTCATGCAGGTTTTTCTTTAAGAGAAGTTTGTTTAATTCTAATCGTCATACCTCACTAATTATCAGTGATAAAGGTAAAGGAATCTCAGCTATAAATAGGACAGCATATTCTGGGGAAAAAGTTTAATAATAGTTTGAAAACGTTAATTTTAAATCAGTTATATTTAATCCATTATATGTTTATAGATCAATGAAACAACTATGCATGTTTTGTATTGTATTTGACATTTGTCGTGATTTTGTGAATAAATTGCGAATGAAAACGTGTATAATTAACGTTAAACGGGATTATGATTGTAAAGAAAACGAATTATTTCGAACCTGCCATATGTAAACGTTAGAGCGAGTATGGTACAACGTAGGAAACAACGAAATATAAAGTTTGGTATGATATACACGCGAAATTAAAGAGCATGGTGTAATTAAAGCGCATGTCAAGTTTTGAATATATCTGCTACGTAACGTAATGTTATAACCCACAAACATTTTACTGTAACAGAACGTTTTTTAAGATAAGTGGTACAGAAAATACACGTCGAATATCTTTTTAAAGATATTTCTTGTTATATTTGATCAAGAATGTAACCCGCCTGCCAGTTTCGCTGAATGGGTCAAGTTCCCCACGGGTACAATATTTCCCTGTACCCCCCCCCATTTTTTTTTCGTACCCAATTTTCTTCGTACCCTATGGTTTTTCGTAACCAACTTTTTTTTCGTACCCAAATTTGTGTCCGTACCCAATTTTTCGTCGTACCCAAATTATTTTTCGTAACAATTTTTTTCGTACCCAATATTTTTGTTTCATAATTTTTGTACCCAAAATGTTCGTACCCGTTTGTTTTCGTACCCAAAATTGTCGTACCCACATAGACAATTGTGGTAATGTAGATAAACTTTAATTGATGGTTTTATATCCATCCTCTTCAAAAGCATCGTCACACCTGTACTGTCAGTACTTTGATTTAAGAATTCCACCGAAGGAGTAGTTGCATGAACGTTTTTGTGTTGGAGGTGTCGGGTGGCATGTCTTCCCTACAACTTTAACATCCCTTGGGTGGTTTACTATAGCTTGCAGTTATTATTGTCCATGACCAAACGATGTGTCAACTCCTTTGGTGAAAGGTGCGGGTCATATTTCGAGGTCACATTTCATACTGTTCGTTTCCGCTTTGTAACAAGTAGTATGCCTTGATGGATTTTAATATACCCTCATATTTTCCGTGACTAGACAATGTGTTGCATATCTGGTTTTATAATATTAATATAAAAATACATGGTTTGATGGTGAATGAAAGAAACATCAATACATGGAAGAGTAAGCATTTAAATTATAAATGAATGAGACAGATACGGGAAATTAAACTTACACGAAATGATACGATAGAAGTGAAAAGATAAATGCAAATATGTGACGCGTGATAGGTTATTAAATTGTAAATGCAGAACATGATATATAATTCAGAGGTGCGTATTGATTTTGAGGATGATGCGAACATACGTTGCTGCCTTTCTTACGCAGTCGACTTCAGCAACTTCATCGAGCGGACGGATAAAAAGCTTAACTAACAGCATGAACGTGTGCAGGTTTGATGTACGCCGGACATTTGCTGCAATTATATTGGTCGAATTCGCAATACTAGAATACTCAATTGGAACAACAGGTTAGGAAATAGTTTATGTATATCTTCCTACAAATATATTATATTTTAGATACATTTGTATGCATATTTAATCAATTTTTAGATAAACTCAAGTGTAATCAATTTTTATATAAAAAGTTTCTTTTTCGTAATTGGTCAAAACAATTCCTTTATCTTTATTTTGCTTTTTCACAAAATAGGTGCCTTTTTACCTGCATATTTTTCTGCCATTTATTAAATACGTATCTAAGTGGTAAAGGTTTAACCTATAAAATAACACATACTGCCTAAGGAAATGTTATTCTATTAGGCCTTCTGTTTATAAATTCCACTAATTGTTGAATACAACGAATAAATTTGAACTTATTAAATTGCCTTGCATCAAAGGTTTTGATAAGTGCTTGTTACTGAGGGCGTCCTTCCATATAATATTTGTCACACAACTCCTTACACTGTATCGTGAACAATACATAACGCGCCTATGAAAAATGCGTTTTGTGTTAACATTATTCCAAACTATGTGTTATATCAATTATAATGCGCGAATGCTTGCTTCTTGTGCAAATTTCATACCCGTATGCGTGTTTTTTTCTAAATAACATGCTTTATGTGCAAGTTACGTTCTTTGTCTGATAAACACATTCAGAACAACACGAGAAGAAATCGGGACACTCTAATTATTAATTCATCGGACATCAAATGTTTTAAGTCGATAATAAATAATTTTGTGATGAATGTATAGAAACTTACAAGAATGTTGCTTAATTAAAACAAATGTCTCTAATTTAGATTCAATATCATTATGCGGAACAGTTTGTTACATTTCTTCGTAAGACATTGTTTATACCTTGTTTTCTGAACTTGTGAAATGTTTGCTGTGGGTTATATAATTATTTAAAAGCGCCATATATTATTGCTCGCATCAGCGTTACAATTGATAACAAATTTGTTTCTAAAAAAATTACACTTACTGTATTCATTTTTCAAATAAATTTTATATCTTTTTCTTTTATTATAAAACGACAATAACTCAATAGAAATCAGTGCTTTTACTGGAATGCAAATGTCCAATCAAGTTACTAAGTATAATATAACATCATTTATCAGTCACAAATGAACACTAATTATTATGAACGATGAGTGGGCGGAGAACGGAACATGTATATGATGTATCCGCGTTATATGTCTGATATTACAGTTATTATAAAGCCTTTTTTCTGTGAAATGTCATTTGAAAAAAACAAGCTACAATGATTTTGTTAATATTTTACGGGGCATCTACTTATATTAGATTAAAAGTGTTACTCGAATCGAAAACAAATATATATGTGTCGTAGTCGGTTTTTGTTATAGATAAATTAGTATAACAAAATACGGCCAAAAGTCGTACAACGCAAATAAGTTCAATAAAAAAGTGTGTAAGAAATGAAAAGTGTAAATATTGTCGGCTTCACTTAGAAGTTATTCAAGTGTTTCTTTGATTCTGATATTGCCAACGATTCGACACATTATGTTAAAATTGTAAAAGTATTAAAACAAAGCGATTCATAATTTTTATTTGAGTTTAGGTAAATTGAGATTTTACTATAATCTAAGTTCATTAAAAAAGGACAGAAATCGACAATTACACAGACCAATGGTCACATTTTAAACATAGTTATAATACAGCACTTCGAAAGTGTTTTGTATGTGAAACGTTATGGAAATCGTAACTGTAATGTAACTTTTAAAATGTATTAAAATAAGATTCTGATGTCAAGCAAAGTAACGTATGCACTTCTTAACTGTGATTTAACTTTTAAAAATATAAAAGGAGAAATTTGGAGAAACTGCTGTGTACATTTAATAAATTTGAATTCTAATGATTAAACATCAAGATTTCCAAAGTCAATTATGGAGAATATTCACTGGATTGTTGAACAAGAAGTGTGCGCGTTGCCCCCACACAATTTCTAGAAGTTTGCACAGATTAATTTAAATAATTTCCTACATGGGAAAATAAGTCTGCCACCTGCTCAACTGAAACGATTGCCATGTTCCTAATCTGTAGAATTTATCTTCACTACTTATAGAGTGCGATGATGCATTTAGTAAAAACATTTCCCTTGAGGTAGACAACACTTCAAATTCATATTAACCGCTGGCAGTATCGATCTTTCCCCTTTCATGTGTTGTCACTGGTAACTTGCCAACGGTGCTGGAACATAAATCTTATATACTATAACTAACGCATTTGTATTTAACAAAACTCAGTATCTTCTAGAATGTCTACCAGAGCCATTGTGATGGCGGACGTTTTGCACCATTTACTGTGTATGGATAATGTGACTTTTACAATTTATCGAATTTTTACCCATACAAAACATACAATCATATATATAACAACAACACTTGATCAGTGAGTGAACATGTTAAAAAATGTGAATTGTTGATCTATATTTCCACAATAAATATTAACGCCGTATACACTTTTAAATATATTTTTGTTTTGAATAAGCCTTATAGTGAAGTTATCTTTATTATACAGCGGCAGAGACATTATTCAATATTGTATACACCAAGAAACTCGCGATCGCATCCATTTGTTTTCCAATTCAATGTTAATGTAAATGTCAGGAGTTTAGATAAATATCAGTAACAAAACGGGGAGCCATGCAACTAAAATCGACACTGATCGCATAGTCTTACAAAATCGTATAAAAGTCCGTTGTGAAATAGTTTTAAACGTTAATCTAATATATGTGCGTTGTAATTATACTAATTTTATTAAATATTTTTGCTTTTTATCGGCCGATATAATGTCATATAAGCCATGCCAAATTACGCATATACGCAGACGGTGTACATGCAAATAGGACGTATTTTCACGAAAGTTCATATTTGGATGAAATGCAGAAATATAGATTCGTTGTGAATTGATTGTGCCAGCTTGCGTATTTAAGGTTTCAATATCACCATTCCAAGCACCCCTTCTAAACTAACTCATCTAAATAACATATGAAAATGGCAGTTTTAAGGTTATTCTGAAGTTGAGATCAATTTGGTGAAAAAGTGCAAGAAACATAACTTAAAAAATATAGACATAGCAAACATCTACTAATAAAATGGAACTTGCGTGTCTGTTGAATACTTTATGTAGACACTTTCATACGCCCGTTAATATACTCCTAATTAATCCAATATGTATACAAGAAAAGTATTGATGCAAAGCATCAAAGGGCGTCGTGAATTTCAGTGTCAAAGGCACTCAATGAAGTTACATGGAACGATTTTTTTCTACTGTAAATATTAACATATTGGCCGATTAATTTAAACAAAATAGAAAAAGATACTGGTATAAACATTATCTATAATTTTGTGTTATAATATAACCCCAAATTACCATTATTTATGGTGTTGTGTTATAACCCCCAAATAACCATTATCTATGATTTTTGTGTTGTAACCCCCAAATATTTCATAGTTTATTTTATTTACATTGGTTTCCTTTTTTACTGGCGTCCATGTGCAATTTTAATTAACGGAACAGAACTGTGTAGGTTTTAAAAAAATCTGCTTCATCTTGTAAGCGTAATTTCATATTGTTCTCAACTTCAAGGGGAGATGATTCTGAACTTATTCTTACGTTGCTCATTTGCGATAGGGGTTGAATACTCAATGATATGAAAACACTGTAAAATTTGAAAAAAATGAATGAAAACTGTAAATTGCATAAAGAAGATGCGTTTCACAATACTTTGAAATTCAGTAAAAGATCAAAATAGATTTATTGCTCCGATATTCATCATTTTCAATAGGGTTCAGTAATACTGATATAAAAACACTTAAAGTAACATAACTACTCAAAATCAACGAAAAATTCGTACAATTGTTTGTAAAATAAACTTAACCAATTAAAAGTTAATGCTCCTTATGGCAATAACCGAAATTTCAACGCCAGAAGTGGTCTGGTAAAATAGATGTTTGTAGATACAAAATGCTCGTTTTTATTATTGTTTTGCATATATATTCATACGACACATGCACACTAAAATGGTGTTCGTGTGTCGTATGAATAGATGAATTCGCGGGAATTTATTGTGGCCACAAATAAATAAAAACGAGCATTTTGTATCTACAAAAATCTATGTAATCATACCACATCTAGCGTTCACATTTTGGCTATTGCTATTAGAAACACTGATTGTTAAGATGTTAACTTTATTTTACGAAATACTTAACGACATTTTCGTTGATTTTGCGCGTTATAGAGACTTTAACAAGTTTCGAAAGATTCAGACGAAAGTTGTGAAATCTTTTAAACAAGTGGAAATTGTTTATTTTGTCAAATTTAAAGTGATATTATGGTATTTTTTCACTGTTGAATAAAGCTGAAAAGAATTAACAGGTCAAAAGAGTTAAAATGTGGTTACTGACCAATTATTTGCAATTCATCTTGCTACCAGTTGTTTATAAAAATATATTTTAAATTCGATATTCTTACGTGACCCACCCAGTCCTGTAAGCCGAAATAATCCGTAAAACAAAATTGTGTCTTTGTGTCGTATGAACAAATCTGCACTAAAACTAAATTGAGTATCACATCGTACATGCATGATCAGTTGTCAAACGAAAGTACGGTTGATATTCAAATGCATTATTTTTCTCTTTCCGGGATAATGTTTTAGTATGTTGATGCTGCATTAACAAATACAAGTGTATATGAAGTAAAAACACCAAAAATAAACAACGGTTGCGACAGACACCTATAAACTGTTAGATGCCCATAATATCACTTTTATAGAAAAAAATTCTGGACTTATTGCCCCGATGTTTCTCATTTTAAATGAGGTAAAAATGCTCATTGATATGATGACACTGTAAGTTTGGAAAGAATCTGATGAAAATGTTGACATAACCACCTAACCAAGCAGTTTTTCACTTTTATTTTTAAATTCAAAGAGACATAATTCTGGACTTATGGTCCGATATTGCTCATATAGAGTTTGGGTTGGGTCCTCATTGATAAAAAAACCTGTGCAAGTTTGGGAACAATCGGAGGAAAATTTTGGACTTCGAACAACGATTTCAAAATTTCTCAAATTCTAAGGAAGATAACTATGTACGTAATGGTCGGATAATGCTAAAGGGCCCATACCACCTGGATAGTAATACGTGTCGCGCTTCGCGCTCTATATGTGGTTCTTAAAAATAATCCGAAGAGTGCTTGACTCTAGGGAAACGGGTTGCTGGGACACAGCTCCTCCGTGATAAGCGGCTGCTTCCTTTATCGCAACTCATTGTTACAATCAATAATACGTGTCGCGCTTCGCGCTCTATATGTGGTAGGGATTATAGTACTTAGTGCTTATGATAGACAACCATAAAAATACATGGATAATGGATGTGTTGTTTGCATTTATTTGTTAATATAAAAACCCCTGTATTTTTTTTATAAGATATTTAAGTGATGTACGAAATTTTAATTAAAGTTGTCACCACGCGGCATCCATTAATTTTAATAAAAATGTCCAATTGTAGTAAAATGGATTTTAAAATGTCTACATAAAATAAACAAAATTATATTTATTAACCTGACTGAAAAAAAATGTCAGCCGCCGAACTGTTCGGTTCGTGCCGGAACCCGGGATTGAAACGGGGGCCTTTAGATGATTGTTGCGTAAAAAAACTTCAGTCTAACGCTCTCCCAAATATGCTATTCCGGCTGACATCATTTATGTACTGCTATTTGGTGAAGTTGTGTATAGCGATCGTTATTATATGTCTATTAATAAACTTAAACATTGTACGTTTTCGTACCACTACTCCTTCCAATAAACTTGCTTGCGCGATAGGTCGTCAAATATCGTACTACAGTGATTCTCCACTAAATAGAAAAACCACAAAATAAACATATTTTGATTATGTTTTGTTTTTATACAAAACCAGAAAGTTTCGCGTACTTGCCCAGTCCTTGTGAACTTTCCCATGTGATCAGTTGTGGATCAGTTATTAATTAAAACAATTAGGTTTGCATTATTGGCAATAATGTTGTAATAAATGTAATAGGCACAAATGCAGTACTTATTTACACTAATTTACACAAAATAATCACCACTTTGCAAGATATTCTTAAAACAAAAATATATACATTGATCCGTAAAATAACTTCTCCTCCCATAAGCGAAAAAAATGCATTACATACTAGTCGCCGCTCTCCAGAGCGACGCCAATAATAATGTGTTAAACTTCAAATATGGTGTTTTATTCTAACAAACAAACACATGTCAGAAGTAGGCGCTTAACTGATGAAAACGGGTGGTGGTTAGTCGGGAATGATTTTAATAAATTAATGTTTTGCAAATAATTATTTTATATTATTCATTAAATTAACTTCTTTGAAAATATTTTTTTCATATGTTACAATATGCGTCATGTTTGAGTAATTGAGCGTTAAGTACCATTTGGAATTTCTTAAGCGCATAAGACAGTTATCCATATTTTGATACAAATAATTTTTCAACGATGGTCGAAATTGGAATGTAAAACAAATGTCTAACCCATTCGGATAAGTTTAAATCGATTATATAAAGGTAGAAAATGATCAAAATAATTAAAAAACGCATTACCGTTTGGCATCCGGAGTTTGAAAAAAAACAGAGCGTTAAGATAAAGATGAGTCCTTAAAGTTATGACGTAATTCTAATTTACTGACATTGTCTGATACAAAGAAAATGTGATAACAATAATAATAATTCTATAGCTGCAACTGCATGGTGTGGTTAAATTCGACTTTAGAAGGAAATAAAACTACATGCTTAAATAACAGTTCAACTAATATTACAGAAAGTAAGATCAAAATATGTTTTATAAAAACGAACATGCATTTAACTGAACAAATGCTTGGACTGTCTTTGCAGTTTCCAATGTGGCACTTGGCAAGCCCGCGACCCAGACGGACACGGCTGGTGGTGCTAATGCATCGTTTGCTGTGGATGGTAACAAAACCACGTGTTCAAAGACAGAGTCTTATACAGCTAAATGGGAGATTGATCTGAATGATTATCACCTCCTCACGGAGTTCTCGATACATGATGGTATGTCCTTTTTGTTGTTATCATAATTATCGAACGTTCTCAATACTATTGACTCTGATTGAGCCACCAGCTGCACTTGTCAAGAAAATGTGTGTAGAACTCAGTTTGTATCTGTCTGTATGAAATGATTAGGATCTGTTCTTCCAAGATATTTCAGTGCTTGCGGACAGACACAAGACAGACGGACAAAAGACAGACGGACGGATGAAAAGAACAGAATATGAATGCTAAGTTCCATGATAATATTGTAGTACCTTTTGAAATATTGCAATTTTGAGATGTGTTCAATTTTTAATATCAACAACCTGACTTTTGACCTCTGGCGGAAAAAAGGTCGTGCATAACTTCCACTTTGCCCTTGTCGAAATATCTACCGTAGATTGTGATAAATTACACAGGCACTTTTTTTGCGGATGGGCGGACCGACGAACTGACTTACATCTAGACATGACGGACCAATTGTAAACATATTGTACACTCCGATGAATAACTTATGCATTACACAGTTCGCCTCAAAAGGTATTGAAGTAAAAAAGTAAAGTTAATAAAAATTTAAACTACAATCAAATTGTGCATATTTAATAACTAAGCGAAATATAAACTTACTGCTATTAAATGGTAACAACAAAAGTTTTTTTTATTTCATTAACTACATTACCTCTTTAAGGCTAGATAGAGTGGAATAAATATAGAGTATATTACGGTATACTATACTTCAATCTATAGTATTGTGCTATTCAATTTGCACGAAACGTATTTAAAAGCAGTTGCTCGCCACCGAAAACACTCGATAATACATTGTTTGCTTAAAGCTGCATCTCTTTGTTACCGCATTTAATCTTATGGCAAACGTAATGACATTCACCTTATCCTTGATTTCTTGATTTACAACTACATGCTGATCGATTTAGTTAAAATGTAATATTTCATCGAAAAAAAAACTGTTTCAAACATTAAAAATGTGCTTTGTTTTTGTCAGCAGTCTTTTTCCGGGCTGCACTGCATTTCGCACAGACTGTAAGCACTAAGGTGATCTGCGTCTCTCATGCACATGACTTAAGCGTGATTTTGATAACGTGACTGTAATTTCTTTTCCGCAGTCAAGAGTCTTACGCACATTTGGCCCCCCATCGCTAGCGAGCCTAACTTTGGACGTGACAATCCGTACAACGATGGATTGAGAGCTACCGATATCACAAATCTGATCTTGCAGATCATGGGTAAGTTAAAAAAAACATTAGAGTTTTAAATTTAAATCTAATAATAAAATGACTATTATCGTACCGTGCAGATCAGGTAAGTATCACACTGGAATAGAAACCCCAAATCTTAACCCATTTATGCCTAGTGGACTCTTCCATCCTTCTAAATTGGATAAATGTATTTCTAAAATTAGGAATGTCTAGTATATTTATTTCTATATTTAGAATATTTCTTACAGAAATTTCTTTAAGCAAACAGCGATGACCACGATGAGACGCCGCATCATGCGGCGTCTCATCTGGGTCTACGCTGTTTGCAAAGGCCTTTTTTCTAGACGCTAGGCATAAATGGGTTAAGAACTTTCAAATATATTTTAACTGTACATTGCCAATCCTCAATTTACTGTTCATACTTGCTTAAATAATTCATGTGCATGTTATAAAAACATGATTTTATTGTAGAAACATGTTTATTGTTTGTTTTTCTGACTCGCGTTTCAGGCAGCAACGACGCGTTTATTCTCCTTCAAAACAACAACAACGACTTTAGTAACAACATTGTACAGATAGCACTCGGTGGGTGGGCTAACACTCAGTCTGTCATCAGACTACATCATGATGGTGCCGCCTTGTCTACTTACCCAGTATGTCATTATATTTGTCCACACCGACCCCCCCCCCTCCATTTCCTCTCCATAGTTTGAAACGCCTGACCTCTGTATCAATAGATTGGCGCCTAAACCATTCAGAAATTCTGACTAGTTTTTATTGATAACAATATATTGCTATATTAAATAAGATAACAATTTACAAATAACAGAAGTATACATTTGTTCTGTTATTCCCACCTCCAGGATTTAAGTTTCATCTGATATTTACAAAACGGTGTAAATAGGTCAACTTATCCTGCAAACCTTAATTAATGATGGGGACGCGACTACCGTATACACTTCGACATCATAGTGTTCATAAGATTTTGGTTTTTACCTTAAAAAAGCGGACGCAGCACTCAATCAAATTTCTATTCATTTCTATTCATGTCATGCTTTGAAATGACATTTAATGTAATACAATACTAACAGAGAAAGAACAAGTTAATTGTGGTACTTGCAAGCCCATGCTTATGTTTCCACATTTTATTGTTTCATTTGTATTGCTTAACGTTTGTGCTTGATTTTATGTTTCTTTGTCAATTTCATCGATCGCTTTACCACCAAAAAGTGCCATTATTCGTCAACTAATAAACGTCATGCATGATGAGCGCTGAAATCAATGCACCATTCTTTTTTTTTTAAATAATTTGAATCTAATTTGTATTTGAAATATTTAAATATAATGTCCCTTTCTTACCATTTCAGTAGTCTCAGTACATTATTATATGCTAAGTAAAATGTAAAAGACCATACACCTTTTTTGGCCGATACATTTCACGGAGGGCCGTTCAACGCTTACTTTATACCGTTGTTCTTTCGAATGCAAATGATAACATAAAAGAGGTGGATAGTTATTGTATTCATGCATATACGAAAATATAAAAAAAAACTTACATTTTTGCAGGGAAAAATACTTTCCATTTCCTCATACCAATGGTTTTGGGTCTCGTGGAAAGATGGCTGTTTCAAGGTAAGGCCCGTGTAAATAGCACGAATGCAATAGCGTGAAATGAGTGAACATCAACAGTGCAATAATTACCAATATTCGTCTTTGTTTAATTCAGGTAACTGTTTTTTAAAACTGAATGGCTGAAACATCATTATATGTTTCAAGCTTCAATTAAAGTTGTAAATTCTTTTTAAACAAAAACATAGCTAGGTACAATGTTTTGTTTGTGTCTGAGTTGAAAAGAAAAGTACACTGCAAGTATGAGTTCAAGACATTTGCCACATTACATAAACTTAACTTGAACCTTATTGTTCATTTTCGCCCAAACAATCTATACCAGTAAACAAAGTAATTGAGTGTTTAGCCTCATAACCTAATTTCACATGGATGTCTCTTATAGTTTTAAAGCTAATACAGTTTCTGGTAAACACTTCAACAGACGATAACTTGCTATGCGATGCCAAAGTTTCATTTTTTACAGACTTCGTCTTGCCTTAATTAAATATACATAATTGAAAGTCCTTGGCTTATATAGATACTCTCGAGTCCGTTTCACATTTAGAACACGTTATTGGTGCATGTCAAGATAATATGAACGCTCAAATGAGTGCGGATTGACGCCGGGACCTACAGCTGACAAGACAGACACCAAATTCATGACGCCATTAAGACTCAAGCAAAAACTAATCAGGGAGAACACTTTCCGCCTTAACTGGATTTTCTTTAAGAAGAGACTTTCTTAACACGAAAAATGCCATACAAACGGAACGTTTTGTCCCTGACGAGCTTGTGCGAACCAAACAGTCTAATCTGTGATGACACTTAACGAACATTTCAATTTTAGGTTGGCAAGGGCTGTACGGTTAATGGTTCTCAGATAATGCAGTGGTGCGGACTCAGCTACAACATTACTGGAATCCGTTTCAGCTTCGCTTACGGCAACGGCGGCACGTTCATCATTCCTCTACCGCGTAAGTGTTTACGGTATTGTCGTCAGACGCTGATTGGATAAACCTATGTAACAATACTAAACAATACCTAAAACATTTGTAGTAAGCCTCGTTACACATCAGTCCGCAAATATTTCATTTGTTTGTAAAATAGTGTTCTGACAAAAATGCATTCAAGTCAGTCAAATATCGGATTGGTTATTAGGTACTAATAAAGTAATGATTTTGTTTTGGAGGTAATATGCACATATAAGTATACAAAGGGATGACCATCAAAATGTGCATATAGATCTTTATTGTATTAAAGAAGTGTCCAAATTCTGTTAATCAGCATCCCGATATATATTTTCAAGATCTCTACCGACTTCATTGAAAAATGCATGTTCGTTCATAACCTGCGTTATGACATTATGATCGTACTCATTAGTACATTTGAATGTTGACAAGACGGTGCTTAAAAGCGGTTTATTTCTTATTAAGTCCAAATGAATACATAATAACTACATTGATCCTTACTTAGTAGTATAAATTAATTTAGTAAATATGTCATCAGCGACAAAAAATCATCTCTAGTCGGAACAGACACTTAATAACAGTTTATGCAGAATAAACATTCGTAAAATATAGGACAATTCAGATGTACGTCCATATTACCAAACTTATGCACAATTATCAGCTAGGTATTTGTTGAAACACGATAATGAATGCAATAGGCACGTGGAAAGTACTGCACAGCAAAATATTACGGTTAAATGAAAATTGATGCTGCCTTTATGGTAGAAATAAAACCAATGTTTCATGTAATTTTCATTTAAAAGCTTTTGAAGCTAAATCCTACAAAGTGAAAATGGGAATGACGCACGGAATGTACGAAGCAGAGGAAGTCATGAACACATCGACACTTGGCCAAGCATCGTTGAGCCTCTCTGACAAGGATCCATACAGATATGTAAAAATACAGGTGAATCAAGAAAATGAGACACTGACACTGTGCGAGATCCAGATCAAAGGCTATCCACAACCAAGAACACCCCGTAAGTAAATGACTTAAGTCTAAGCTATGCAATCATTACCAGACGGTGTGCACACAGTCCGTGTAAAATTTGCATTTTTTATCATGTAAAACATTTCGCGTATGGTTGGAAAATAATTTGATAAAACAGATCGGACACTTATGGTAATTCCATAGTTTAATATAATAAACATCGTCCATCGAATAAGCAAGGACGCCAGAGCTCACGAGCGTCGGCATTGTGGCTAAAGGGACAGCGTCCTCCGACAAATTGAATGTTCGATAATGGTTGGTATGTATAAAAACAGTCGCCCATTATCTAAAATCGAACATAGCGGCTATCCATTTTTTTCTCAAGAATGTTTATTTCCATAACGTAGACCCGAATGTGTTTCAGTCTTCCGGACCGTTACTGGTATCGCTATGTCCATTCCTCCTGTCCGTACAGACTTCAATGTGAAGAACGTGATCATGTGCACGTCAATCTGTCTGCGCCAAACGGAACCAGCGTGTCTAGCCGCACAGTTCTACCAGGCTACGGAGAGCTGCACACTGTTTAACGGATTTGAACATACAATTGATCCCATTCGTGCATACACAACAATTGTGTTTAACTTCGCTGCTCATTTGTTTCCAAGCGGTTAATTGATTTGAATTCCCCTATCAATAAATGAGTCTATTTGCACGGTTTTATCACCGAGTAACATCAATATGTCGACAGAACTATTAACGAAAATGTAGTGAAAAAATTATAATTGATGTTAATATAAACCCTTCATTCAATATCAATAAAGGATTAAACAGTGGAATGTTGCATGGTCTGAGGCGCCATGTAACTCGCAAGTCACAGTTCGTCAGCCTTCTTACTTGAATAACATAAAGGTACTTTGGCTGATTCAAAACAAACTTTCGATGCTGACTTTATCATGATGGCCTTGCAGAGTTTGCAATTCTCCACTAAAATAACTGTTCCACGCAAACCTTTCTTATAGTGTACAAGTAATTTTTGGAAGGTCAATTGAAGTAGTTTATGTTGTGTTGTCATATAGCAAGACGTCATTGATGTTGTATTATCATTTAATGCTCCTGTACAATGGGTAGGGAAATTAAAAATTGAGTATTATGAAGCTGGTTTTTAGCACTTAATTTAAATATTTAAACTTATAAATAAGTTATCCATTCAATTGTTAACATGATGAATATCTTAAAAACTTTTTGTTGTTTTTGCATATATGAGTAAACGATGTTTTGTTGTTGTTGTTTTTAATGTCCTATTTATATTGTATGTGTTTTATTTATTGACGTAGCATTTTTTGCTGTACATATCGGTAAATATCTGCGATAGTTAATATAAACAGTGGTTTATCTGCCGGTCTTGTTTGAAATATGGAGACGAACAAATGCTCTATTTAAAAATCCATAACATTTTGTAATAAATGCAAAAATACAATAAAAAGGCTATACATTACAATTAAAAACTAAGCACTGTTCAAACTGTTCGGAAGTTAGCAATTTACTGTATTACATGCTTTATAAAAAGAAAGAAAGAATTTTATTTTATAACTCAACGTTTATAAGGGTTATTTATTTACCGTTTGATATGAAATAAATGTACTGTGTTTTTATCTGTTGACGCCGATTTTTGTTAACATTTTCAATGTATTATGTAATGATTATGAAATGTGATTTTTGTTGGCTGTTTCCTCTGTTTTTTGTTTATATTTAGTTGAGTATGAATACTCAATCCAGTGTGTACATAAACACACAACACTCTCACAAGTAATTTATTATTATCTTTATTACTATATTTTTTCACGCATGTATGAATGTTTTATATTGATCACGATGAGCTGCAATATGGTTAAGTGAATAAATTATTTTTCTGTTCTGTTCAAACCCTTGTAATATGTAGGTTAAAATATCTTTGAACATGAAATAATACACATGGTAATACAAAATGTTTTGAAATTCAGGACGTTGTCCAATTTACAATTTAACATGATCCAACTTACTTGTATAAAATGTTGTCGAGTTCATGTATAAGTATGATCTATGAGCCCCCCTCTGGTAACACGTGGCTGAATGCATGTGCGTAACTCATCTTGGACGAAACGATCCGCCGAAACAGGATTTTCAATTGCATGATACTTTGTTTAAACACAACAAAATGCTTTTAAGAAGAAAGTGTCTTCCCTGATTAGCATGTGCTTACTGGACTTCTTCTAGAACAATGTCATGGGTTATTTCTTATGAAGGTGATGCTTGGCGGAGGTCTCAGTTTGAGGTCTTACAAAGTTACAAGATCAAACAAAAATTTATTTGTTAAAAGTTGGGTTCGTTAACAATTAAATAAAAAATACGCATTATCGAATAAACGAATTTGAAAATGTATGGTACCTTTTATTTATTGGTAGACCAGCACTGTTCTAAAACAGGATTGCTTGTGATGAACTATTCTTTAAATGTGTGTGTATTTTTAAAATATAGTTTTATTATCGCTTTGTCATATAGGTACCCGAAATTGTATATGCCGGGCAAAAATATTACATTTTTCGAAGTGTTTATACTAAAAGTTATTCATATTATTTCTAAGACAAAGACTTGAAAAGACGCATCTTTGAAAGAAAAACATATTGACAAAACTCTAAATGAAGTAAATCTCAGTTCGTACATTTTTTATCGGGTCAACACAAATTAATACTTTCAAAGGAGAAGAGTAACATATATTCTTTTCAATTAAAAGACTTTACCAAGACTTCAGACTTATCAACACACGTTCATGAGTTGTTTGCTTTTAAATATAGAACCTGACCTGTTGATCATTTTACACTTGCGAGCATTGTCTAATATTTTGTATGCATGTTGTATTGAACAGTAAAATTAAAGGTACATTTTAGCATTGGATGTTTTTGTTTGAATATTTTATTACCTTATATAATAACACAACTTTTATGGATGGAATATTCTTAAAAGTTATCACAACGAGCAAAAACAAATCTTCAACAATTTCTCTTAAATGCGATTCGAGCTCGTGCATCTTCCAACATAATTGTATACGCGATCACAAGATCCTTCTTAGTTTAAATGTAAATGGTGTATTGTAAATGCTACATTAGCAATGTACGTTTTTACAAAATATAAATATAATAATATTAATACCATCAAAATCAGAGCCTAGACACCGCCATCAAAATCGTCACTTAACACGTTTAACCAATTAGGCCAGCTAAAGTCACGAAAACAGTATGCATTTATTTGTTAGAACTAGATCAACCTTATGATACAGACATTTGAGTGCATACAATCTGTCCACCCTTTCAGCCTTTGCCTACGTATTTGTTTTCACTATATAACTTATTGTTCAGTGCAGTCTCGGTAGAGCAAGTTGCGCAAATAATAATAATCTTATGTTAGCACATATCATATCAATAAAATACACAGTACCAATTATTAACAATGTATATATCACAGATAGTTTCCATCATAAAACATAAAACATAATATATGGTTCATACTCTATCACAATATGTCACACTTATTGGTCAATGTTACATTCTATTTAATTGTAGACATATAAGTGCACTGGATTACCCATTATTTCCAACGGGGTCCAAAGCCGTCGTATGTAGATCTAAGTGACGCAAAACTATACCATAAATTCGTCATATATGATTGAATAAAGTGACAACGGTCTTACAATGTCATATATTAGTATAAGTAAAATCATTCTTATTGTTGAATAAGAAAACAGCTCATATGGTGATATAATTGACAGGATTGCACAAACAAGTTAGGCGAGTCATGCTATAAGTGGTACATACATCTAGTTAATACTTGATGTTGCTCTACTGTTAACAAATGAAATTTCAAGTTGCTGCATTAGACCATTTTCCATTAATGTTTCCTTTAGCAAGCAATCAATAATTGTTTATGACAAGTATTTGAATTATTTACTTATAAATAATTTATGTTGCTCTTGACTAATAGTTAAAAAAATCGAGACAAAACAACAAACACAATTGTACATTTGTAGCCTCATACATGATCTGGTACAGTTTATTGAACGTGTGTGTTATTTAAATGTCAACATATTGAGATGTGTTCAAGGAAAATTTGATCAAATAAAATAGTAATTTACTTCGATACAACAATTCTTCTAGCCCAACTCGTACGTAAAATCGAAGTACAAAATTCAACAAATTATAATTTTCATTATTCTTATTCCATTCCTGTGTATCTGCTTTAATTCGTCGCGAAATAGCCTGGCAGTGTGACAGGAGAGCTGTATTTGTTGAGTTATTGTAACACGTTTAAGTTAAAAAGCTTTCTATCGACATTACACATTTAGGAGTAGTCTTCATATTATCTTCTCTATTATTCTTACACTAATTTTGATTTAGAATGTTAAAGGACTTAAACATTAGTCTAACGACAGAAGATAAAATGTTGAGCCTAGACCATTGTGATCACGAAATGACTTGTTAATTTGCATCCGTGATCCTTCCGTACATAGTACGGGACATAGGCGTGTGTTTTCCTGCTTGTCAATACATGGTTTATAGATAAATTCAGTTATACAGATTAATTCAGCTGTCATTTTTTTTTCCTTAAAACTTTCCTAATGATTGATTGGATGTTACTGCAACCAATTATTATTAGTTCTTATTTCCAGCGAACGTGTCAGGTGCGTAACGCAATTACATCATAGGCCAGCTAAGAACATAGGGTTAAAACATCACATGCGTGTTTTGAGCATATTATGTATTTGCAAAATAGGACGTCGCATTATAATGTTAACTTTACTTTCTTGGAAGAACGCATCATTATACACATTTAATCATGATATATGTCAAAGCGATATTCTGTGCATAGTGATCCTGTTTAGCTTTAGCGTACGTGTTCATGAAAATTAAGTGTAAACGTATTTGCAAACTTGTAGTGCTGCTTTTTGCGCATTGAAAAACATGTTTGTTTAATCTATGTGTTATTATAATTTTTTCTCAAATCCTTACTTAATACGTCTTTTCGAAAACACACCAAATAAACATTTTTGAACAAATGCATATGTGTATGAATAAAACATACTATCAGATGATCTTACCGTTGTTAACTTATTTTATTCATACCGCCGTGCCTAGTATGTCAAGATTCGTTCGTCTCAGAAGAGACCACCTTTAAACGAAACCTTTCATAAAAGCGGCAAATGTCTTCCCTGATTAGCAAATGCGGGCTTTCCATTGTTACTTTGTATAACGCAACTCTGTAAAATGGTATACATAATGATGGGGAGCAAATTACACATGTTTTTTTCTGTAAACAACTCTCTTCAAATGACGATGGGTTGTCCGTTGAATTGTTTCTTTAGGAAGCCAGACAATACAGTTAGTTAGGTTATCTGCCATTATATAAGCCACGAATTATAAATGACACTTTCAAATTGTGCTAGCATGCATACGTTAATTGCAGACGGACGTAAGCTCGCCAGCACTGCACAATGCTGATCTGCAACATTCATTGTTGTATTGCAAGTTTTAATCACTTGCGCCAGGGTCGCTATCGCTGTTAGCGGTTATGTAAATAGTTCGGTATAGAAGCGCAAGTAAGATTTACGAGTAATTTCCTGGGAGCTTAATTCCGAACTTTTGTGTTGGTTCACCTCATATGATGCACATAGTTATAATCTAGTTTGAGATTTAGTATCAGGTAGATAAAAAATATTAAAATCTTCATATATCTTAGAAAACACATCGACAGACTTCATTGTTTTGTTCATCAGTAACGTTATGGTGGGGTATGCGAGTTTTCACTGACGAAACTTGATTTCTGATGTTATCTTTTTTACTGCTTGTTTTATGTTTACATATCTTACCCGATGTATTCAATTTTCCAAAATAAATAAACCTTTGTAAATATTGCTTTTCTGTTGATTACAATAAACCATCAACACGCCAATAGTTTTATCTTGAAAGTTCTAAATCAAAGACAAATCTTAGCGTTACAAAGCAATCGACTGTTAATTTCAGACATTATGTCGTTTTTAGTGTTCATGTTACGTTTAAGTAAAATAATTAATACAACAAAACCGCATGCAGTTTGATGCAGTAAACAATCGTTTAAAATCAATGTCCCATTATTCTTTTCATCGTTGGTATGTCTAGACAATGACATGTTTTGTCTTACATTTTTATTCATAACAAACCGTTGTAAGCCGGATCTCATTTAAGGGACGATTGGGTTACGCAATTCACAATCGGTTATGCGAATTATTGGTTATGCGAATTATTCCTCTGTTCTAAACATGCTTACAGCTAGTATATAAACGATTCACACATCGACGGAAACAAGCAAGGAAGCATAATGAAGAACTGCTTTTCATTTACGTTGTTGTTCTTGCGAGTGCAGTGGTATCCGATGCTAAAGGTAAAAGTCTGTATATATTTTCATTTTCGAAATATTGTCCATGGTAGATAGCAAATATATCATGTGTCTTAATCTGTTTCCCGTTTAATACAACCTTAAACATGTATTTATCATAAACATGTGTACGATACAAAGTTGAGCGTTTTTATTACCTACCATTTTTTGAAATTTGGTCATTTGCATGTTAAATACAAATAAAAGATGTACAACCTTTGTGGTAATATCTATGGCAAATGAAATTTAATTTAGGCGTTTTCGTAACACTTAGCAATTATGTTTATAACTGATATGGGTATGCCTTTTTCTGAATTATGAAAAAATAAACAATAAACGTGTATAACAGTATACATATAGTAATAATAAAATATACCGAGAGTGAATAGTTAATGCGATCATTATTATGATAAGTAAACACTAAATCTCCCATATCCATGTTTAACACTTATTTTGTTACAAACGATCCATTTATTACCTAATAGTTTTAAAAATGCATTGATATTCGTGTTGGAGTTCATCGAAAGTTAATGGAAAAACAAATAGGACTATTTGATGGTCTTGATATTTATAGACAAAAATGAACATTTTCATTTGTAATTGTAGGATTGAAATATCCTGGAGACTGTAAGAGTAGGATCCTGCGTAGTTTTGCCGAGAAATGCGGACTCAATGTATCGTCTGGCGCCGTACACTTTGTCGTGAAGGTACGCTTATAACAGTGAAGTGAAAACTTGAATTACAATTTTCGTATATATATTCAACTATTTAGAATCAAATTTATATAAAAATATGTTTGTTAACGAACGTTAAGTAAACATGGTCTTTCTTGCCGATGTATACTTTTGTGGATAATACTTTTATTATTCTTATTCGCGAATTACCTTTATAGTTTTCAATGTATTATTGTTCAATATTATTTCACGACAGGTATATTAAAAAAAAGTCGTTGCTTCATTATGTTGCCAAAATGCATCGTTCAGTTTTGTATCTCAAATACTGGTAAAATTAGACGCACAAACATTATAATGTGATCTATTCGTAATATCGTTTGCTATTCTTTTACTCGAAATCTATAATAATATCTGGTTCATAACTAAAGGCCAGTTAATACATAAGGATAAGTTTTAAACTTTAAGCGAGGTAATAAAAACAGAATTATAGTACCTGGCGTTCGGTACAACAAACATGCGTTTGTCGGTTTATTGTACATCGATATCATTAACCGATTTTTAAAAATAAAAAAAACATTGATGATCGCCATTATGCTTTGTATGTGATATATAAACGTTATGAGCTAATTGATGTATTCATTCTCACTTTTAATATACTTTGTATGTACCCAAAATAATGAACTGTTCCCGAAATCAGAAATTCCGTTCGATGTGATAACAAGCTTTGAAACAAAAAGCAAGACTCACACTGTTATGGTGAGCATGTGGCTTAGGAAAGAGAAAATAGAAACGGGCATCATTCTGCGCATATTCGCTTAATCCCACATTGTGCGAATATGTATTTGCCATTTGTGTGTTTTTGTCATAACAATGGGTTAACATTCTTTATCTTCTTTTAGGACCCGAAGACAAATCAACAGCTCAAGCCGATCCCTCATTCGATGATTGAAAATGAGACTTGCCGAGCAATCATCAAAGAGCTTAATGCACGCTGCTAGAACTTCGGAGACGATTATTTAGTCGTTTTACTGTGTATTATTACTAAAAAAGATTTAATTGGAAACCTAGAAAAAAATGCAAATTGTGTCATGGCGTATCGTAAACACATATGCGTGTGTTATCTGTATACGATTGTATTGTATAAAACATTAGTTTTGACGTCATAGTTCATTTTTCACTTAAATTATTTAATTCACTGAATTATAATAAATAGTGCATGTCCTAACACCTTTACTTTCAATGGTAAAAGAGTTGAAGTAAAACAAAGTAATACATTTGACAAAACAGTATTTTTTTAATCATTCATTAAAAAGTATTGATACGATTTCAAACTTTTTTCTTTTGTTACCGTTTACAATTGTACCGGGGGTCTAAAGCGTTTGAATAAAATTTAATGCAACTGAGATTATGAATATTTTTGTATGTGCTTGGTTTAAATTGAATTGACATACTTTTAGGTTAATGGTTAGTTGCACCTGTGGGTTTTGTGATTACAAAGTATTTATATGCAGCCAAGCATGAAACATATAAACATTAAGCGGGAAAAATAACAGCTATTTAACAGTACAATGTTTGCACGTCATATATATCATTTTGTATAGTATGTGTAATTTGAAGTTCACACAGAGCTAGATTCAGCCAGCGTCACACATCACTGATAAATCAATACATGACAATAAAATCAAAAACGCACATTCTTATATCAAACCCTGCAAAATAACAGATTAAATTAAATTAAATTGAAGATAATGTGAAAATAAAAAATGATCCGTAGCAAATTTTGAGTAGTATATATAAAGTTATTCGCTATAGCATAATCTTAGACCCAACGCAGTTTTCAAAATTATAGCTTTTTATATCGGAAGTTTGAAATGAACACAAGCTATTTAAATTTATAAAGATTGAGTCTTAAAGCACAGGTCGAGATGTGTGTGAAATGTTTATCCTCATATTTATGTTATATAGATAACTTAGACATAATAACAACAATATGTCTCTTTTTTCGGAATTGGTTCCTTCACTGACAGAGATCTTTAGAATTTTGGTTGCCTTGTTGTGAGTCTAAATTGAATCATTGCCTATGCCTAATTGATCCACAATCGCCAATTTGTATTTCATGTTTAATTCGATTGAGTTGTTCAAGCTTTGAAAAAGCTTGTTGCCCTGTATTTTAGCCCAACTGTAACCAACTTTTGGAATTGAGTTTCCTGGGCTTAAAGCTACTGGCCTTTGGCTAACAGGCAACCACAAACCTGTAAGTTATTCATGATGTAAGATATGATAGTGTATTGAACTCATTTAATTTGCAGGTCTGAAGACATTAAAGGGATCTTTTCACGTTTTGGTAAACTGACAAAGTTAAACGATTTAAAAATTTAGAGAGTGTTATTGTTGTAGTTGCATTTTTTCATACTACGAGGTTTGCTTAAAAAAGTATAAAATACATCTCTCATTGTATAAGCACGGATGGCCGAGTGGTCTAAACGATAGACTTTTATTCCAGGGGTCAGTGGTTCGAGCCCAGTTGAGGGTAACTTTTTTTCTTTAATTGTATTCTTGTTTTCTCATAGAGCTTTTAAGATCCAATGTTTCCATTATCAATATTAAGCTTTAAGTGACACACTGTGAAAAGGTCCCTTTTAGATGTTTACTAAAAAACGTCACAAGGTAAAAATTAACAACTCATTGGTTGTTTATTTGATTTTAAAGTGTTTTTGTTTATTTGCCTTGTCAGCGAGGTAACTTTGAAGTTATAATCACTTTTTTCTTTTTTTCAAATCATTTATATAAAAGATAACGTAAGCTTCATTTTGGGAAAACATGGCTTAGTGCATATGCATTAATTGTCATCCCAGTACCAGAGACCCTCTTTAAACGTAAAACACCATACAATCAGAAATTGTCGTCCTTGATTAGCTTGTGCGAATTGCACAGGCTAATTAGGGTGCACAGGCTAATCTAGGACACCAATTATTTGACACATATGAAGCCCCGTTTTCCCTGAAAGCAGCCAATATGTACAGATTTCAATGACAAATTGGCCAATGTCGTCGCACAAGCTGTTAAACACTATTGATTACATACACACTCTCAGTGCCTGCAGTGTACCAGTAGTGAAGTATAAACAAGCAGATGTGGTGGTTATCGTTCTTAGCGTTGTTTATAGCAGACCGACTTGTAGTGTTTTATACAGGAAGGAAAGGGGGCGTGGTGCAACATTTCAAAAGAGGGCACTTTAGCGCGCGACATCCATAAAAAGCGCACAAATATATCTGTATAGTGACTTAATAACAAGCTTTGTTACACACAAACATTGTATGTATAGTTTTGAGATTTATTGTTGAATAATTAAACCAACAAATTCCAGAATGTATATTTTAGTATGTGTTTTATATTTTTCTGGATAAAACACTAACTTGCAACGCATACTACTTACATTTAGTTGTTCGCAAAGAACAACTAAAAAATAAACAGAAACAATATATTAACGTGATATTATTGGCATCTAACAGTTTATAGGTGTCTATCGCACCGTTGTTTATTTTTGGTGTTTTAACTTCATATACACTTGTATTTGTTAATGCAGTATCAACCTACTAAAACAATATCCCGTAATGAGAAAAAATAATGCATTTGAATATCAACCGTACTTTCGTTTTAACAACTGACGACATAAATGATTTGATACACGATGTGAATCTAAATGTAGTTTTAGTGCAGATTAGTTCATACGACACAAAGACACTATTTTGTTTTACGAATCATTTCGGTTTAGAGGAATGGGTGAGTCATGTAAAATATTTAATATAATATATTTTTTATAAACAACTGGTAGCAAGATGAGTTGCAGATAATTGGTCAGTAACCACATTTTAACTAACTATTTTGACCTGTTAATTCTTTTCAGCTCAATTCAACAGTGCAAATGCCCATAATATCACTTTAAAGCTATGTAAAACATTTGTAAAGAGATGATATAGTAAATACATAGTTTGTTCTTTAATATTAAAGAGATGCATTTCTCAACGATGTCATTAACTATCAATTAACAATACACAGACGAGAAAGTATAAAATCTATTGACAGCAAACTATTTTATGACACAACCTGTAACATGTATAAATCAGTTAAGAAACAAATTACTCACGAATAAAATAACGGCTCAACAACCCTCGCAGTTATGATATTCTAAGCCTTGCCTGATAAATTACAAAAACATCAGGCAGTAAACTATTATTCTCTATGTATAACTAGTGATGCTGCTACTTCTACTGACACTTCTATCACTACCATACTACTACTACTACTACCACTACTACTACTTCTACTACTACTACTACTACTACTACTACTACTACTACAACTACTACTACTACTACTACTACTACTACTACTACTACTACTACTACTACTACTACTACTACTACTACTACTACTACTACTACTACTTCTACTACTACTACTACTACTACTACAACTACTACTACTACTACTACTACTACTACTACTACTACTACTACTACTACTACTACTACTACTACTACTACTACTACCATCACCACCACCACTACTACTACTTCTACTACTACTACTTCTACTTCTACTTCTACTACTACTACTACTACTACTACTACTACTACTACTACTACTACTACTACTACTACTACTACTACTACTACTTCTACTTCTACTTCTAATAATTCCATTACTACTATTTATTATTTGTTGCTCTGTGAAGAGCGTTCTATTTTCACAATTATAAAACTTGCGGAGAATATATAATGGCTTCTGCTGGCCGTTCATGTTGATGTCTGCACTGGTGTAAGTGGTGCGCTCAACCATGGTCTTCGTCTTCTCCGTGTTCCGACATCAATCCCGTATGCTTCCGCTCTTTCATATTTTGTCATATCCTGTTCCTGATGTATTTGAGTGTCATTAGCGAATTTCAAATTGGGGAAGGGTCTTCCACCGATGGAGATAGAGTTGCGGTGGTCTCGGAGAGTCTTCTGCATAGCATTCCCAACGAAAAAAAAAATTGTACAGGACGGGGGAAAATCACATATCGATGATGAGTGCCCACTGATATCCTGAAGAAGTCCTTCTCCTGATCATTGCGAAGTAATGTACTGCTGGCGTTTCCATTGCGTTCTTGGATGACTTGCACCAGCCCTTCGACAACATTGAATCCTCTCATTACCTGCCAAAGGCCATCATTCCACACGCGGTCGAACGTTAAAGTAAAGTCGATGAAGTTGTGGTAAAGCTCACATTGGTTTTTCAGGTGCCTCTCAATGATAACACTGCATTTCAAGATCTGTTAAACTGTTCTCCGCCTAGTGTCGTTATTGCTGCAGTCGTTGCCTCTCCTCCGTGCTTATTGAGCTCGGAAGGGACGTTATACATTCCCGGAGATTTTCCTGCCCTCAGACTGCATTTTGCCTCCTCCACCTCTGCCTATAGTATAGACGGATTGGTCTGGGATCGTTCTGAAGAAGACTCTGCTCTGATTGAAGCGGGTAGTAGTCCGAA
The DNA here is from genome assembly GCF_020536995.1 of Dreissena polymorpha. Classification (NCBI taxonomy): domain Eukaryota; kingdom Metazoa; phylum Mollusca; class Bivalvia; order Myida; family Dreissenidae; genus Dreissena; species Dreissena polymorpha. Next base: position 151,903,074 of record NC_068356.1, on the reverse strand, counting down.
AATCTAAATGAATGTATCTGAAAGTAAACATGTTATTTTGAAATGTTCCTGAAGTCGTTTCAAAGGTACTGTTTAATATCCATTCGTTTTCTTCTTCTTCTTCATATATTGTACATGATTCCTCTCGTTCATTAAACACTTCAAGAGCCGTGGTGAGGCACTTAAATCTAAATTCACTTTGTACTAATTCATTGGTGGCCTATTTCGGTGAAATCGTTTTCTGAAACGTTTCAAGGCTTGGAGCCTTTCAATGTTGTTTCGCAGCTGATTCCACAGAATTATTGATGAAGGAAATAAAGGGTATCTGAGGTAGTCTGAGGTGAAGAATGGGATGATGAACCTGATATTGTTGAGGATAAAGCAGCACAAACGTACTGTCAAAATTCAATATTTACTCGTCTGTTTTGGCGATGACATGGAAATACAAACCTCAGATGAGATCGTAAACAAATATCAACAGTGGGGCAAAATCAAGAGTCTACTGAGATCTACAAATTTGAACATAAATCAAAAGAGGTAAAATGATATGTTTCAATAAGCCTAAGATACATTTATAAATACTGTGCTCATCAAAAAAAAAACACAGTCTGAAAGAATGGTACACATGAATAAGCTTAAAACATTTAAAAAACTGAAACAATAACTATTCGATATACAAAACGTTAAAATAAAAGAGCAACATGACAACCTGTGCATGTGGATTTTGTCCAGACGAAAAGAAAATGTCGTGGAATATAAAACAATCTCACTCAGATCCCTTTAATCAAGCATTGAAAAGGAACTTCAAATTAATCATTATCCCTTGACCTTTTCTACGGGTGAGCGCCAAGGATTCCCAAGGCTCGGGGAAACACTGCTATAAGTATGACACATGCAAAATAATAAGCTTCTTTACTAATGAATTTTTTTAAACACCTTTTTTAAGATAGCATATTTGTAAAAATGACTATAAGAATGTATCAACTTAATTAATTAAATAAAATATCATGGAAAAAATATTTACTTCATTCAAAATGATATAATGTATATTGATTTGTGAAACTGTTTTCAGTCTAACATAAACAAAAAAAGGTAACAAAAAAGAAAGGTAATGAAACAAAGCGAATGCGGCCCAACCAATAGAGCAGCATGAACATTTCTATAATGAAGAGCAACTACTAGGAAAAGGCAGTCCACAGGACACAATTGTTCCGATTCACCACGTGACTTTCTTTTAAATTAATGCAAACTATGCCTAAAACACATGACGATTTCAACTTTTAAGTTTCTGAAAATAAAATTGTATATAAAAATGTATTCTGTAGGCATAACATTAAATAAACAGAATATTGTTGTTTCCACTGGTTGTTAATCTGAAAATAAAGAAAAAACCTTATGTACTTATTAAACAATTTATTTTATTTTAGAACTATAACAAGTATTAAACAATAAGACATCAAAACCTACTCTCGAAAGAAAATATACAAAAAGCATATTGCCGAAAAAAAAATGACGACGTGATGTGAAATTGTGACGGGATGTAGAGGGAGACGAATATTTGGTCGAAAGACAGACACAGACTCGGACCGGTGCAATAACTGTGCCGCAAAGAATTTCGGCGAATGATCATGGCCAATTCAAATGTGTGGTCGCAACTGACAGGTTCGTTGTTACTGCAATCGAAATGAAAACAATTTTATACAATATAGCAAAAACACCATGAGCTAAAATGTGCAAATAGTGTTTATTTATCGCATTTTTATAGCAAAACTAGAGTTTTATTTAAATTGATCATATTTAAGCCTACAATAAAAAACAAACAAAAAAATATTTAAAGATTTCCTAAACCTTGAAATTGTGTATTCTGGAACATACGAGTCAAATGGCCCGTTTCCTTTTTAACAAGCACGCATAAAAGTGACAATAAAACCAATTGTACTGGGTCGTACGTTCATCAGCACGAGAATGAGATTCACAGCACAAATTATGAAACATATGTTCATGTGTGCAGGTATAACAAGGAAACTTACAAACCACTCGGCAAGTAAAAACACATGCTGCAGATGCTGTGAGATTCACTAAGCAGTCCTAGAGCATCATTAACTACAGCAACATAACTCTCAAAACATATAAATAAATATTCAAACATTTTATCAGGAACACGAATTTCAAACAGCAATTAACCCATCATTTCATCAAGCATGTCTAAAAACCATGCAAAACCAAGGCATCACCATTTCGACATCTTCGTCTCATAAACACTGTTGTATCCTTCACAAAAGCAGCTTCTTCAGGAGTTTCAGCATAGCGAATTCTAAAAGCAATCGCGTTCGAAACCCACGGAGTACAGTACAGGAACTTACAACTTGACAAATAAATCATTGTTATACATTTCAAATTGCACATAATGTTATAATTGGGTTTCATTTTGTTTTCGTGTTTTATTGATTTAAATTTTCATTTTACACGTTCGCTTTGAAAAATAGACCAGTTTATTGTTATTGTTTACATTTGATCCGATTAATATTTCAAAGATATCATCTTTAATAGCAATATTGTATATTTATACAAATTGCATCTTTATAAAATACGATTTATGTATTAGAATCAGAGTTCACAACGACAACTTCACAAAAGGTATGCATTAGCCGTATGATTTTTCGCATAAAGATATAAATAATTGTATGCACAAAACTAATAATTCATATCATTGTATTATTATAAGTATCAATTGTACAGGTGTGCTAGTGTGTTTCATTTTAACGAGCGATAGTGTAAGCAGCGCATTGAATCAATCATACAACAAAGCCCTATACAAAGCGAATTATAAGAAAGTATTTTAACTGTTATGTTCATTTTCTTATACATGGAATGATGTTTTTATATTAAATGACACTATTGATAAATTTTAACATAAAACTGAAAAACAAAACTGCACACGATGAAAATTGAACTGTGAATGCATGTATATTGAAAACTCTTGACTAGTAAATAAATGATACATAACTATCTATGAAGCGTTTTATATAAAAATCTATATTGTTTTTATTTTTCGTTAATATTATTGACCACCGTTATGGCGAAAGTAAATCTTTGTTTTATCATGTCGTTCTTATATTGCGTAACAAACAATATTTTTACCTAATAACGGAGTATTGAGAAACCGGTACATGTTAAATACGTTAAATGTTTAGAAGTAAGTTGAATCATGATTAAATGATTTATGTTTATATATGAAATGTGCAAGTACCGTTTCATTGTACAGTTTCTGATAATGCATTTTGGACCACCGACTTTTAATGTTTAAAATTACATATCCTATTGGAGAAACAGTTAAGTAATTTGACTTTAAATTACTGAACCAAATGACTGCTCAATACCAATACAAAGAGAACACGTGATGTTCACATAAATTGTGTTAACAGACCAGGCTTGCATTTGCCACCTTTGGTTTATTACAGTATGGTGGTGGTTATTCTTGACAATATATAATCAAAACGGGATAATCGGTGTGTGCCAAACATAGGGAAACTAACTACTGGATACAAATGTTCAAATAATGGTAAGAATGATGCAAATGTGTCACCGTTTTTATTTAAATAACTTATGTATATTTAAATGTTATTCTTTCTAGTTTACTTGCAAACTATAAGTAATGCGTAAATATGCATAGACGATAGGCGTAAGTAGGCTGTGTATTTTATTTCCGCTCTTCAAAAAAATCTATCGGCTATTTGTTTTTGCCCTCTCGTTTTATTTTCATTCGATGTCGCATGCTACATAATAATATATGATTTTGACTTTTTATATCTTATGATATTAGACTAGTCTTATATTGCGCGTGAAAATGCTCGGAAAACCTCATATTTTCATACGCCATGTCAACCTCGTCTAATATCGCGTGTTATCAAAATTCAAAAACCCGTATTCATATACATAACCGTATTCTCTATTAATCGTGTAGGACTTAGAAACCCAAAGGACTGCAAGAGAAAAGCCAGCCATGCGTAGTTAGGCCGAGAAATGCGGGCTCAAGTGCTCGCTTAGTGGCAATATATTCGATAGTCGTGAAAGTTTTGGCATAACAGTGAATGAAGTAATGGTATTACATTTATATATTATCTTTATACGTATCTTTTTAGCATCAACTAAATATATGAGTGTTTGCTTGCTAAATTAGGTTACCATTCATAAAATGTCATCTCATGCAAATGCATATCGTGGATTTAATTTTCGTTAGTAGTATTAATAATGTATTTTTATAATAGATTACTTCTTATATATATATATATATATATATATATATATATATATATATATATATAACAAGGGAGATAATTATATTTCACAACAACGTTATTTCCAGTTTCTCACACACACATATATATATATATATATATATATATATATATATATATATATATATATATATATATATATATATATATATATAATATTTATAATAAGAAGAAATATAAATATATATAATTGAGCTATATTTCAAGATATTTCTCTGGTAAAAATGTAGGTTAATTTATAAATTTATGAAAATTATGCAAAAGAACAAAAAATGTAGGTTAATAAATATTTTGCCAAAGTCATATAAACACATATTTTGTTATTAAGTCTTTCAGGTTTGTATTTCAAATCACCAGTAAGCCGTTTTTTCAAAGTCTATAATATTAATAATAATAGCTGGTAAATAAAGGTAAGCAAAGTTCATATAATATTCTTTTCCGTAATTCTTCGACCTTTATTGCATGTTTGGTCATCTAGTTGAGATATTTCTGGACTAATACTTTTCAGATTATTCAGTTAATCAGATTAGAAATCTCATTCATTTCAAAATATAAAAGTGTACCTGTTTCTTAGAATTTGACGTATTTGAAACTATTTGCTTTGGTATTTTTTATGTGGCTGAAGATAGACGAATACAACCAAGCTATGTAGTAATTTGGCATTGTACAACGGCTTCCTTCTGAATTGCATAACGGTTATATGAATGATTCACAACATAATATTATAGATGAAAAGCCTTTTAATATAGACGAGATATTATAGTTGATAAACGTTTTGGTTTAATCTAATCGTACCTCAGGGGGTAGCATTTCTGGTATTCTAGTCTATATAAGTAAGTAAATAAATTGTTTAGAATAGTGACATGCGTAATATAATAAAACATCATACATTTATATATATATCTATATTTATATATATCTATATTTATATATACAAAATGTGTTTCGCATCCGACCCGATGGGCCTGTAAGTCACCAAAACAGAATATTTCAAATTATATACAATAGTACCACATACACTGATACATGTGAATGATATATTAGGAATATGAATTTGAACAAAGAAAAAAAGTGTACAGGATTTTATGACGACAATATACTCATTCGGAACTATGCATAGTTCGTCTTTTAAAATACGCTTTAACAATACATTTAGTCTTTTTTCGAGGACATAAACACACTAGTATATTCAGTTCACTAATAAAATTGTGGTTCGTCAGCTCAGATGATATAATATATATGATATTATCTGCCAAGTGTATGCGTCGTAAATCATTGTAAGTTTCACATTCAAACAGAAAGTGTACTTCATATTCTTTACGATCACCGTGGCACAATTCCTCTGTTCTAAACGTTCTCCTACAAATCGTCCAGTTCCAACCCTTAATATTAGAATACCCATTCTTTTTTGACACAACATTGATAGTTTATTCTTGTTTAGGTTACGTTCAATGTATTTCTATGTCTTAAATGTACTCATAAATGTAGTAGTTTGAGAGACCGATCGTACTGAGTACCTCTTTCAAATCTTTTGTCCAGTTATTTTTCCGTGTGACAATTATAGTCAGCAATAAGAACTTTCTGTGATCGTCGATTTGCACGAGCTTGTTACAGTACCGTAGCACTGGCAGCTAATGTCGGTATACACTTTGAATCCACGGTGTCACCGTCCATCCGGTGTCTCCGATTATTCCGAGAACTGGTGTAAAACGGTGAACGCCGAGAAAATATCGCATTGCTCTGTGTTGGACGTTGTCGATTGGTTGATACTGTTTATAAGCCCAAACTGAAGAGCAGTTATCAATAATCGGTATGACGCAAGAGCTGTATGGTTTATCAAACGTTTTGAAATACGAGTCCTTGACGTGATGCACTTTAATAATAATTCCACCAAGTGCGCGTCCAGCTGCTTAACCTAAAATGTCACAATTATGGGTAAACCCATTTTTTCTCGTGATACAGTACACCAATGTATCTGTATTTATCGACTCAATAGTGTATCCTATTTTGCAGGTAAATGTAGTTCTTTGAGTTCTACCTTAACGAAAATGCCTACATTTTGATTTCTTGCAGTTTATTTAATCTCTCAAAAGCTTACACTAATTATGCACTGTGCCAAGCATAGTTTGAAGTTTTCCTCCGAGTCCCTCATCAGCACTTTATCATCTGCATACATTGGACTTGACAGTTTACGTTCTTTAACCTTCATACAAATGTCAAGGTCATTTGCCTCTAACACAAGGTCGTTCGCGAATATTGCAAACAAGGTCGGCGACAGGTTGCGGCCTTGTTTTACGCCAGTTGCAGAATCAAACCAGTCGGTAAGTTTATTGTTGATGCATATAGTTAATACGGTGCTTGAGTAGATATTCTTTATAGAGGTGCGATTGTATTCAAAAGAAGTTTTTAATGTAACATATCCCGATATATGTAATCAAAACAACGGCGGAAATCTATATAGGCTGTGAACACTTGTTTATTGTTTTGTATTATGCTGTTCAAAGTAAACAAATGATCATCACATGACCGTATTTTACGAAAACCGTTGTGCTCATAATCAAGCATGCCATTTTATTCAAGGTATGATATCATCTCATGTTAATTAATGGCGAATACAGTATACTTACACACGATAGCACGCTTATTCTACGATAGTTCATTGGGATTCGAGGGTCTGTAGTAGGGTCTTTCAAGACAGAGCATATAATAGCTTTCCAACACACGCTCGCTTTTATATTGGTATCAAACATCAATTGAAGAAGATGTGAAGAGCTTGGTGAATTATTTGTTTTTTTATTACATTATACGGTATTTCATCAAATCCCACTGCCGATCCGGTGTTTGCTTTTTTAATGATAACGGTTATTTCTTCAAGCGTAATATTGGAGTTCAATACAGGGATTGGCGTGTAAAAAGGGTCCTCCATATTATTTTCGATTAACAGTTCGTGTACTTTTGCACGGCCGTACACAATTTCATCAGACGTGTAATCAGTTATACAAATTGTAAAATTCTGTTTTCTACGTTTCAAAGACCAAGTTTTCGTCTCGCACAGTTGACCCACTCTCATTCACAATTTCAACAGGAATCGTCTTTGAGTTCCGCGGTCCCAACTTTGTTTTATACTTTCCGCCAAAATTTATTCGGATTTGATGTTGACATATCGTCTCTTTTAAATGCAAATGAACGTTTATATGTGCGTTCACTTATTTTAGCAACTTATCCAAGTTATTTCTCGCTCGTATATATTCGGTTCGCAGTCTCGTTTTAGTTCTACGTCCCTCCTGGCACTTTAAAAATGCATATATACAAAAAGTAGATAAATGGTAATTATATGGATTTGTTTTCTCTTTTATTGATTTTTATTTTAATTGTGATGCTTTGAGGTAAATATTTAAAAACACTGAACTGTTTAATTAACAATTCCAGGCCAAATGTAGAGTTTGGAGGTGCTTTAAACCAGATTAAACCTACAATATTTTGGATTGACTGTTTAAACGCGATGTGTTGTGATTGTTATGTGTCTGGTGCGTACGTGTATCTCAGCAGTTGTGCTGAGCTTTGTTGCTGGGTCATTAAAACCTTGTGATAAAACTGGACCGCATTGTACAGTAACGTTTTCTTTCCTGCTAACATTTTGTTTTGTAAATATCTTGAAAACATGTGTAGGCCCTGGGGCTGTGTTTGTTATTTTAGGTGTATGTTATATATTGGAATGTTGTTATTAAGGTTATTCATGCCTTATGTGATATGCTTGTACGCTATTATTCATCTAGGTCCTAAATTGTAAATTATATGACATAACATCCAACACAAATGAGTTAACTACCCTATTACATTTTACCTTAAAACGTACAAATTTGTGTCAATAATATGCCTTTAAAACAGAGCGTTATGATCATAAAATTGGTTACTGTTGTTGCAGATTCGAACGTTGATAATACTTTTTGAATTAAAAGTAATGATTTTGAAGAACACGAGTTCTTAAAAACAATTTAAACGAGAAACACCATTCACATGATGCTATCACAGTATGTGTCTTATAGTTTCGTATTATGTTCAATTGGTTGGCGCTCTTGTCAAATTTCTTGTTTTCACAGAAATCATTGTGATAATTAAAATACTGTGCATATCATATTATGTAGTAAACAATGGTTTACATAAGATGTTACATCATTCACACTTATTCTACCTTGACAACAACATATTTTTCTCTTTTTTGTATTGAGAATAGTAATTGCCGTAAGCCGGATCTTAACAACGCGACAATTGATAAACGATATTCAAATGTGGATATGGTAGTTAATTATGTAAACTTAAGCCCACAAGTTTTACGTATTTATACGTTTAACATGTTTCTTTCAACATATTTACGGAAACTGGCTGAGAGGCGAGATGACCAAGTTAGTTTTAATGTTCGCTGTTCGTGTTGCCTGTGTGGTGGAGTGCGATGCTACAACCAAGGCAACAGAAACTCATGTCAAAACGGCTGAGACAACAACAACCGAAGCAATTACAACTGAGGCAACAACAACCGAGGCAACACTATCCGATGCAACAACAGCCGATGAAACAACAACTGAGGAAACAGCAACTGCAGCAACAATAAACGAGGCAACAACCACCGAGGCAACAGTAACAACCGACGAAACAACAACCGATGCACCAACAAATGAGGCAACAACAACACAACCGAGGTAACAACAATCAATGTAACAACCGAGGTAACATCAACACAAAGTAAGTGTGTTTGATTGTATCCAGTATCTAAATATAAGTTTCAAAAGAAAATAACTCTTATACATGTTCAGTGATGTCCATAGCTTTAAGTAATATTTGCAACGTGTACATGCCAACATTCTTTACGTTTTCAATAGATGTATACTTTTTAAAAAGCAATCAAACGATGGTATATTATTGAATTGATGTCGAAAACATGAAATGAAGTCAACGTTAAATGATGTTGTCAATATGAAATTAAAGCTAGTCAAGAAACACAAGTTTTAAAAATGTTTTCAACAATGATTTTATTCTGTTTTATTTTTCTAAAAGTAATATTTTTTATTCGATGACATCTCCTTTTAGTAACAAAGTTTAAGGGTTTACTAGAATGCTCCAATAAGGTGGTCTATATTAGGCATATACCTTTCGACATGTAACACAATTTGTATGAAACGATAATGTCAAGGAGACAAGTTATTCAAGATATCCGAAATGATTATGCATGTGGTTACCATTGGCATGTTAAACGCGGCAAATATGTTGTTGAAGATAAATATAGAACATGCGTTTGCTTTCGGGATAATTCGGTGAAATATTGGTTCAGTAATGGGAGAACTTATATATTTATAATATTTGTTTAGCATGTTATATTATTTTTCATAAAAAGAAAAAGAGAATAAGTTAACATATCGTTGAGACTGCAATAGTAAGACACTGAAAAGTTTGCCGAGCAATGCGGACTCAAGGTCACTGATGGAGGCGACCACTGGATTGTAAAGGTATGATTTAAATCCTTAACACCTGACTTGCATTCGCACTCTGACTTAAATAGTATGTTTCTGAAACACGCCAATGGTCGTAGTCGATACGTAAATATGTTTTCCTTAAAAAATAATCAAATGAACCTTCTTGACTTGTTTTATATCGTGTGCGTATGTTTTGTTTAGAAAAGAAGCAAGTCCTAAACGTGTTCCATGCTTTTTACTGCGATTATTCGGCGTTCAAGAGCAATGTTATAAATGCCAACCAGTGTGTATATTAGGAACACGTTTAAAAAAACGTATAGTATAAGGCCTATGGTAACAAACTACATATTGTTGTTGGTACATTTTATACGAACAGGTTTGCGCTATGAAGAAACGTGACATTACATGCTAATTGATTTACGCATTCACACTCTGTTTTGTATGCCGCTGTGCCAGCAACCTGTTCAATAATCACCATTTTCCTATCAATGTGATCAGTAGCATTCAAGCAAAAGTAAAGACTAGATATATACGAACAAAAATTGACATTATATATATCGTATATATATTTTATCGTTAAACTGTATGTTATGAGTTGAAGAGTTCACTGGAAGCCTTGAACAAATTGCAAATTGCTTTATTGCGTATAGCAAAATATATGTGTATATTATATGTATATGATTCAACATTATTTTGACTTTATGGTTCATTTTTCACTTACATTATGACACAGCATAGATATTGCAATTTCCAAACACTTTTACTTCAAATGGTTGAATTGTTGAAGTAAAACCAAGTAATCAATTTTGCAAAAGAATACATTATAGTTTTTGTAATCATTCATAACGCTGTACAGTTATAATGTCAAACATTTGTCTATTATTACCGTTTAAAATTGTACCGATGGTCTTCTTTTTTTTATGTGATCATGTTGCGATTGTAATTATTCTTATATGTGCTGGGTTAAAATTAGATTGACATGCTAAGAGGTTAATGGTTATTTGCGTCTGTAGGTTTTGCGATTAAACATTGCAACCGATTCTACCTTTTTCCTGACAAATCACACTCGGTGACCCCATTTGTGTGCATAGTCACATCAACACTTATTTACAATAAAGATGCTGGATGTCAACGAATGTTTCTCTTGTCGATGTGTCTCATTGTGTTGTATATTCATCAATTGTAGGCAAACAGCCCGTATTCACTTTATACAGGGTGCATGATCAAGTGACTTCATGGGGTTCGCAAATCAACGGTAATGGATTTTAACCCACCGGTATGTGGTGATTTTCTTCCAATAACGTTTTAGAACAATTTTTCGTAAGAATTTCAATTAGTGCATAAGCGATTTTTGTTAATCCTGCTTATGGCAAATGTGAAAAACTTCAGAATTACTTTATGGCCAAAAATTCGATGTGGAACGCGATTATGTACACGCTTATGCTGCACGCATCGTGAACTGTTGGCACCGATTTCAGACGTGTTTAATGATTCATTCTTAAATCATAACATATCGGCACAAACTGCAAGACAAGTTTGTCTTATTTTTTTTAAAAGTGATATATTTGCAAAAGTAAAGTTCTTAACGGTGTATTTACATTCTGTCCACTCCGTATGTAAACCCCTTTGAACCCCTTTGATCCTGCACCCTGTATATGTAGCCGGGTGCTTAAACAATGTATGTGTCTTATTTGAAAGGAAATTAGCAAATTAAAAAAATTAAAATGAATGTCAGTAGTTAACAATTTTACCGGAGGTCTTTAGTTTTTGAATAACATGTGATGCAGTTTAGCTTATGAATATTCTTGTATGTGTTTGGTTAACCTTTAATTGGCATGCTTTTATATTAATTGTTATGTGTACCTGTAGGTTTTGTGATCACAAAGTATTTCTTTGCATCAAAGCATGAATCATAGCCAAATTCCTTAAGTGGAAAAAAACAACACTAAAAAGCACAATGTATGCACGTTATATGTAAACAAATAAACAAAAACCATATATTAATGCTATGCAATTTGCATTACATTCTCAAGAAAAAGGCTTTTACAGGACGAACGAAAAGCACATTTCGATGATGGATGTCAGCTTATATCCTGATGAAGTCCTGCTTCTGTCAAATGAGAAGTACTGCGCTGCTTGCTTTTCCATAGAGTTCTTGGATGACACCAGCCCTTCCTCAATATTGAACCCTCGCATAACCTGCCGAAGGCCATCATGTCACACCCGGTCAAAAGCTTTATTAAAGTCGATGAACTTGTGGTAAAGCTCACGTTGGTGTAACTGCGCACTGCCTCCTCCACCTCTGCCTTAGGTATTGAAGGACTGGTCTGGGATCGTTCTGAAGGAGACTTGGCTCTGGTTGAAGCCGGTAGTTATAGATGTTTCTGCAGTTATAATTCAACCTGTTCAGGACTGCGGCACTCTCGGTCAGGAGGTTCCCATCAGCGTCTGGGCTGACTGGTCTTCATGAGAGTCTTGCGAGTGCTGATGGCCTTCTCTTTGTCAACGATACATTTGCACATTGACTTTTGCAAAGGTCGTTTTACGGAAGTTCCAGCTTACCAAATCAAGAAGCTACAGTCTTGAACGCCTCTATTGAAGAACTGATCTCCTACAATAGTTGCATTGGCTTCCAGTAGAGGCCAGGGAGATGTTTAAAGTTGAAGTTGTTATATTTCGGGTAATCAATGGTACAGCTCCAGTTTACATTGCAAGAGAATTGTTTATACCTGCTCGAGGAAATTACAAATTGAGGTCACACAATGACACAAAATTCTACATCCATAGACGACGAACAAAATTAGCTGACAAATATCTTGCCTAAATGGTTTAAAGAATGCACAAGAAAGATCTGATACTCGATGTCGGCCCAAAACGAATTGATTTCGGTGGTTAAACGTAATGCTATTACTTGAGAATCCAAATAAGTATAAAATTCTCTTTTAATTTGCAAATACATTGAAATAAAAACCAGAAATTGAAAAAAATTTATTTCGTTTGAATATCTTGATTAGTTGATGGTCAGGTTGTCTAGATAAAATTTATCCTTTTTTTAAACTAGTCTTAAGTCAACGACAACATATTGATAAGTGATGTGTTTGATTACCAATTGCACTTTAAACAGGACATAATATTTGTTTACAAGTAATTTCCAGTTTTAATTTTTTGTTTTAAACTGAAACTGAAACTGGTTTATTTGCTTAAACGCCCTTTCTACATTTTTACCTTTTTTTTTTATTTATTTATTTTGACCTTGCAGTCAAGGATAACCCATGAAAGTGCAAGCACTTATTTCCAGTAGGGTCCTTTGGTTTTTGCTAAAGAGACAGTATGCAGAAGAGACAGTATTGAGATACAAGGAATCCAGGTGCGATACCCTATCTCTTTGCGAATAGATCACTTGGTTCTTTTACGTGCTCAATGTATAACACCGATACACGCGAGAATTGACTGGGTTTCATACCAGTAAATCTCTAGTTGGGTGGGAAACACTTGAAGCATTTCTAAAATTATCAGTGCCCCGGCCAGGAATTGAACCGGGGATCTCTGGAATGGAAGACCAGAGTGTTACCACTCGACTACCGCACCACCCATCTCTTTCAACATCTTAAAATAATAATATAAATACAGATAAATATAAATCCTCTAGTTTACTGTCACAAATAACACTATTTTTAAAGTTCAATGACTTGTTAAAACAATGAGAAATAGTCTTTAAAGAAGTGAGTTTTCAGATTACTTTTAAAACAGTCAATCGAGTTGTTTGTTTCGGACTCAATGGTAGATTATTCCACAGTTTGGTCCAATTGCAAAATATTTTGCGTTTAATGAATATTACGGTGTAACACTCGATGCAGGACTCTGATGATCTGGTGGAACGTCGTTGAACTATTGGTGTTAACAATTCAATCAAATACGTTGGCGCATTACAGTATGACAATTGAACATGTAAGTGAGAATCTTAAAGTTAATTCTTGCTTTGATCGGCAGCCAATATTAATTGTAGAATGCTTGCTACGAACTATCTCTTCTTCTACGATTCAAAACTATTTGCGCGCATGTTTTGAATTCGTTGTAATTTTGCTAAATCACAGTCAGAAATCCCATACAAAATGACGTTACAATAGCCCAGGTGCGAAATAACTAAGGAGAGAACGAGGGTTTCGGTTGCATCTCGTGTCAGGTATTTGCGAATACTTTTGATATTGAAAAAGTTCAACATTGCATTTCTACACTTGATCTTTAGGTGATCTTTTCAACAAATCGTCTGTTTTTTACATAAAATAAAAGTGTGTCATACTGTCGCAACTGGTGTTTCGAGTTGTTTTAAAAGTATGATGCCATTAGGGCACAATTACATCGGAGACGCTGACGTGCCCCCCCCCCCATTATTTTTAACGCCTAATTTTAAGTTCATTATGCAAATGTGTCGCGTTCGTTGTTTGTTTAGTCCCGTACACTCTGAAAACTAATTGTTTGTTTGCATGGAATGTCGATTATGTTGTTTACATGTAAACACACGTGTACATTAATATTTCATTCAAAAATTAATATACAAGTTGTATTTATTTCAAGAAAACACACATAATTTATTAAAATATACTCACAAATGGAAATAAGAATAAAATAAGCAATGATCAAAGAAAAATACAACAAAAACAAATGCACTGATTGAAAATTAAAACAGTAATAATAAACATGTTGTTAAACTAACACAGCAATATAAAGAAGTAAAAATCCAGCTGCTGGAGCAGTATTGCATTCTCATTATTAAAATAGTCGGTCCTTTATTTAAGGTAAATGACCAATTGCCAGAACAGTACGAAACAGCACAATACGAAACAACTTACACACCGCCGTCGTGTGGCGTTGTTAACAGATTTATTTACAAAGCCATTGGTCTATTTTGGTGTCATCCCTTCCTTGAACGTTTTAAGGCTGGGAGCCGTGTACAGGGTGGTTTTGCTGCTGATACCGAAGTCTTGTTGATTCAGGAAATGAGGAGTATCTGAGGTAGTCTGGTACTCATTATGAACAAAACAACACATTTTTTATTATAACAATTTTGATGTGGAATGTATAATGAGTTGTTTAAATGTAAATATCGTGAAATTACATGCAAACGTCCGTCAATTAATAAGTCCGTACATGGTAAATGACATAAGTTGCCTGCTTGTCAATACATGCTGTATTGGTCAACATTAAGTATTAAAGTTTAATGCAGCAGTCATATTATGTAATTGGTACCTTCTTAATGGTTGATTGGATGCTACTACAGCAATAAAGAATATTTCAAATTTGCAGAAAAAAAATTTTAATGCAATTACATCAATTACATATGTCAAAGGTCAATGTATAACGTAACGATAAACCATGCAATGTGTATTTTGAGCATATTAGGTATTTGTAAAAAAAGGAAGTCGCATTATAATAATAGCTTAAATGTTTTGGCAGAAAGGTTAGTTACAAAAATAATTTATGATACATGTTCAGCGATATTTTAGGGATAGTGATCATATTCCGCTTTTGCGTACGTGTTCATGACTTTTAAAGTGGCAACGTGTTTGCATATTTGCAGTTTTGCTTTCGCCTATTGAAATACATGTTTGCACAATCCTGATGTTTTCATATTTTATTATTTTTACTCAATTTCTGTCTTAAAACGTCTTGTCGAAAAGACAACCCATACACATGTTAGAAGATAGAAATAAATTCAAATATATATATATGAATACAAAATACTTTTAGGTTACCTTACTTTTGTAAATTACTTTCATTCGTTCTGCTGTGCCCAGTATTCCCCGTGTCTCAGTAATTCCAAATATTCGCTAACACTTAGATATGCTCTGTTGGGCAGAGAAGTACCGTGTTATTGAAAATAATCAAGTTTATATTCAAACGTGTATGAACAAGAGGCCCATATGGGGCCTGAATCGCTCTACTGCTATTAACACTGTGCAAGTTGGGAAAGAATAAGATGGAAACTGTGTACTTAATCGCGCAAACAAGGAGCATTTTCTCAAATTCAAGGGGAGATTATTGTCTACTCATTTATCCGATACTGCTCATATTCAATAGGGTTCAAGTCCTCATTGATAAAAAGATACTGTGCACATTTGGAAATAATTTGATGAAAACTGTGGAATTAATTGCGTAAACAAGCGGGATTCCAAAATTTTCTCATACTCCAGGGGAAGTCATTCTGGACTTATTGCTTTGATAGTGCTCTTTTTACAAAAGGGTTTGAGTCCTCATTGATACAAAGACACTGTGCAAGTTTGCCAAGCATTGGAAGAAAATTATGGACTTTATCACATAAAAAAACTGAAGTTTTATTTTTTTTTCTCAAATTCAAGGGGAGATAATTCTGGACTTATAATTCCGATATTGCTCATTTTCAATAGGTTTTGACTCATCATTCAGATAAAAACACTGTGCAAGTTGGGAAATGATTGGATGAAAAATGTAGACTTAATTGCGTAAACAAACCTTATTTCACAATTTTCTTAAATTCAAGGGGAGATTATTCTGGACTTTTTACTCTGATGTATCCCATTTTCAATAGGGTTCGAGTCCTCATTAATATAAAGACACTGAACAAGTACGAAAAGAATCGGATGAAAACTGTGGACTTTATCGCGTAAACAAGAAAAGTCTAAGGCACGCAGACACGCACACACGCACGGACGGACGGACGACGGAAACCACGCCATGACATAAGCTCTTCTGGCCTTCGGCCAGTAGAGTTAAAAACGACCTTTTAAACAGTCCGCTTTATTAGGGTCCAGCAAGTGTCTTTTTGTAAGGTATTCGGGCTTGATGCATGCAGAGGAGACCTCCTTTAAACGAAAACTTCCATTCAAACGGAAAATAGCATCCCTGATTTGCCTGGCTGGGCTGTCCTTGGTAATTCAATTTAATTGTAAAACGGCCTTACATATTTAGGAGGAGTAAATTACTAAACTTAAGGACAATTAAGATGGTTTGAAGGTTGAATTGTTTCTCTAGAAAGCAAACACACTACAGTTAAATAAGTGTTCTTCCGTTATGTCAAGCCAAGAAGTGTGGCCAGTCCATATCCCGCAATATTTCCAGCTTTTGGTCGCATTAGAGTTCCTCTATGCAACAACACGTCTAACAATCTAATGTTCTGTGTCCTTTAAGGCTTTTCATGACTTAACAAACTGAATTACGGATTGCAGTCACAGTAAAGATTTTGGCCATATTGCCAGTAATTTAACATGTTTAAAGCAAAGATCCCAGTGATTCAACATCATCAGGGGCATCGTGGGCGTTGCAGGTTGCCTGGAGAACATGCTCACTAGATCTTCCTGTTTGTGTGACTGCCCAGGATACAATAGTGAAAACCGGCAAACGTTCAATCAAACTGCTTACACAATTACAAAACGTTTCAAAACAGTGTGTGTTAAGCAATGCACTTACCAAAACCGGAAAATCAAACCTGCGCTCATTATGAGCAACAAACATGTCCCCAGGAAACTTTGCATACCACATCATACAATCAAGTAGAGCAGTTTTAATTGATACACTATCAACACTTTCACCATTTACACGCATTATGCCATGATCATCAACAGAGATGCCAGTAACTTTCTGAGCTTCAGAAGAAATTGATTTGGGATTCATTGATTTCATGACATCTTGATCGAGTAATACCTTCAGTTAAGTTTCCACATCCTATAATAGAGCACGTCTGATATCTTGCGCAATGGGTTCACCGACTGAATGACTATATCTGTCACCACCGGTTTCTTGACAACATTGTAAACTTTCGACATGTGGAACTCACTGATTCGTGACTACATCTGTAACCTCCGGTTTTGTGTCTACATTAGGAACTCGCGATAATATGACGATATCTAGCACGCGATATTTAGCCATTTCGTATACAGTTTTCAGAGCGTCTAATCTCATAGTTGTATCACAGCTTAATGATAACTTCTAGATCATTCGCCCTTTTTTATTGACCCTCTTGTAAATCAGTTATGCGTTGGACAAGTGGACACATTTAGATATGTTATTCCTATCCGTGTCAGGAATGACCATGTGCTCCGGTCCACTCTTGCTCGCATAAATTCCGAGTCAATTATAACATTAGCATGTCCATTGTTGACGTTGTACGGTATAGACGTTTCCTTGTGCTACTTCTGTTGTACCATCAATGTAAAGTGTCTAAAAACCTCGCTTTCAAACTTATGTATAGCACCCGGTTTTAGTTCCGTGTTTTGATTTTTGTATTTATACAGTATACCTTAAATACATTGTGTGTTTTTTATAAAACTAGTTGACGTGCTTGTATATCAACACATATGCTTATTATTTTAATTGTTTTGCGTTTAAACGTGTGTATCAACATGTATAATTGCTAAGGCAGCACAACACTATGGTAATGTTTATAAACCAATCGATCTGTAAAACAAGAACAATTTACTTTCATATGTAAACAGTGTTGTTCATTGTGTATAACCTACACACAATAACTTTCAAATAGCATTGAAATTGGGATCCATAAAAGTGGAATCGATAAATGGACAGAACAATAAGTAAATGCATTCTTTTTTAAATTATAAGTAGGCAGATGTATATGGTTTAACTAGTTCTAAAGCTATATTGTTTATATGAGGCTTTCTTTGTGTTTTGACGTCGTGCTTGTGTTCTCATTTCGACCCCTCTGAATAAATTTAATTTGAACACCAGCCGGGAGTAAAGAAATGAGATGTTTTTAGCGAAATTCGATCAGGTTAAATGAACTCATTCGTAAAGTCCATTCCTATTTATTATGTTTCAATAAGGCACGATTCACACACATAGAATGAATTATTCTTTCAGTAATTTAATATTACTAAAAAGTGCTCCCTGCTTTGAACGAAATCGACTCGTCATTCGTTTTCCTATGTATGGGTTAGGAATGCTTTTTCGATATAGAAATTATTAACGATGTCGAAATGTTAAAATATTAATACCGATATCTTACCTCACGGCACAACGACAAACGGTACCTGATATATATCATAATTTTGCACTTTTTTGAGTTCTGGGTTGCATAAAAAATATGTTATGAGAATTGTCCCTTATAATCCACTTATGATATGACAATACGTTTTATTTTTCTCCAATGATTCACAGCAAATATTTTTACTGTAAAATTTGTTTGAGTAAACTAATTGATATTCATATACACTTCCAGAAAGATTTTATTCAAGATGGCAGATTTTGACATGGATTCGAACGAACATAAAAACTGAATGAAAACTGTGATTGCCCAAAAAGTCGTCAGAGGTGGGTTAAAACAATTTGTGATTGATGGATTACAAAAAGTACAATCAAAAGTGGGATTGAGTTGTGGCACTTGCAAATCAGAAGATGTTGCCAAAGGTTGTGCATGTCCTGGTTGCGTCGGTGTCATGAAAAACTTAACAGCTATGCATTTCTTCGGAAAGCCAACATTCAAGAACATGAGCACAGGAGTTTGGACAATCAGCCCTCTCGAAATTGGGAAGCTGTTCTTGCCCACCGAAGGCTATCGTCACCTTATCACTTTTGACGGAGTTGACTTGAACGGACTCATAAATATTCTTTTAAATTGTGTGCATTTTAGCAAAGGCTTTACATTTACGCCACAACCGAGTGGTACAAATTGCTTGCTTAGTAAGGTATTTATAAAGTGTTTTATTATTATGAAAGAGGCATTTTGACTATGTAATTGTTTTACCAATATACACTCCGGAATGAGAGTGTGTATAATTCGAGTTATTGCAATGTAAAATGACCTTGCAAACGAAGAAATACGAAATTGAACATTAATGTTATCTACGTGTCCTTAATTTTTGTGAAATAATTTAATCGAAATTGAAATAACAATCAGGGTAAATATGAAGTAAGGCAAGCAGTCAACCGGGTTAAACCTCCCAGGTTTCAACATTCATCATTCAAAAGCGGTGACCCCATAATAAATGTTTGTTTGGAGAGTTTGTTGTTATCTTGTGTCATTTATATAATGTTAATTTCGTAATTCCCTTAATAGTGATTATAACTATAATGTTTGACATAGCTCTCAACCGTTTTTAACTCCGTACACTTCGAAATGACCGGTTCAACACGGTTACCCCTGCTTTAATCAGTAATTATGCGTAAAGTCGAATTGTATGTTATGAATTGTGTTGTGTAGGCAATTGTCATTTGCCTGGGGTTAGACATGAATTTCGCTCCTAATACTATTTCTGGACTTTTATTGATAATATATGCTTTATTAAGCGTTGAAAACGTTCAGAAATTGAATTCTTATCTCATAACTCGTCATGTTTTTACTGCTCTATTTGTATCACATGAACTATAATTAAGACGAAATCATCATGGTGATGTACTGCATTATCCTCTTGTTTTAAAAATTAACAATAAAGTGGTATACACTCTGGCCCCGTGTTCACAAAACATATTTTGCAATCGAAAATCAATTTTACTCGTCATTGAAAATGGATTTCCATTGTAGCTGATAGGCAAAAATGAAAATCGATGTCAGTTAAAATTGATTTTCGATTGCAACACGGGGCCTGGTCTGCTTTCCGTTAATGTGTTCATCTATGTATAAAATGCTCAGAATTTAAAAGGACCTGTTAACGTTTTGTAAATTGACAAAATTAAAAAACATATTTACACATTTTCGTTTAATGTATGATATTTGCAAGGAAACATTAATTTTCACAATTTCCCGTGCTCTAAAATATCCATAATATACTTCTTTTGACGTTTTACAAACACGGAAATTATACAGCGTAACAAACGCGAATCGATTGAATATTTTTTATAGTTCTGTTGTTTTCGTTATATTTTGCGACATTACATATATTTCTTATATACAGTATAAAATGCACGACTCACTTTGTGAGCACGGGTGGCCGAGTGGTGTGAGTGTATTTTACTCCAAGGGTCAGTAGCTCGAACCCAGTTGATGATTACTTGTTTTCTGTCTTAATATTCATTATTGTTTTAAACCTGAGCTTGTTTGTTACAAGGTTAACATTTATCAATTTCAAACATTTCAATACAAGCCAAATTCTGCGTAAAGGTTCCTTTAAACACAAATGAAAAATAAATAAGTTGTGTACATTTCTTTTAATGTGTTTGCTTGAAAAATAATACTTTGAACAAATATCAATGGACAAATTAATTCACATGCATATCATTACAAATTATTTTCATTAACATATCATATAAAAGCGTGCGTTTGTATTTATTAATATGATTATACTGTTTTGTTCGGGACTTGTTTGCATTTACTTGAAAATGTCCGATACTGATGTATGTCTTATTTTTGTTCTATTTTGTTACAATAGAAAGATAACAGACATTTTAGATTTTTGTTTAAAGGTATCGCATAATGACGAATGTCTAATACATGTTTGCATTGCCGTTGCTTAGCTTAGACATATAGGAAGAAACGTGCGCCACACTTCTACTTATAAGGTTTCTGACTCAGAGTTACATAACAACCTGAACACAATGATTACACTGCTGAGCGATCAACAACAACTCAACAAGAATCTATATGCGATGGAAGCAGTTAGAAAGCTAAACAAGGTATAATATCAATTAATTAACTATATTAAACAACATTATGCAATTCCATTTTCAAGTTTGTAAATTGTACAATACATATATAAATAAATGTAAATAATTTATAAATGTTGCCATAACTAAGAATTACGAATTGATAAAACTATTTGGAACTGTGTAAACATAATACAAATGCAAAACATATAGTCACAAATTACGTTCTATGTAATTATATAATATATTTTAACGATGCTCTTTCAATTCAAGTTATTTCATGAAGATATTACAATATTCAAATGGACAGCTGTTATTCCACACATTGCATATTTAAATCGAATTTACCTTTTCTGAGTCAAAGCAAAACATTGTGGTTTGTCATAAGACGGTTTGTCTTAAAAGTTCTGTGTTTCTGTTTCGATAAGCTTGATAAAATGTGTATCACTATACATTTATTAAATTGGACTTACCGTAAGTGATTTTAATTATGCATGTAATTAATTGAGTTACTGCCTTTATTCCGATAGTTTCATCGCAGCAGGTCTATGCATCTTAAGTAAGAGAACTGATCCAAAATGTCGTTACCTGCAGATGCACTGTAAACGACATATCAACACAAATTTGAATTTCCTTTTCAAATATTATATTAGAAGTAGCAAGCTAAATTTAAATTAACGTCATATAACTTTACTTGCTAATTATAAGCAACCGAATAATATGATACGAGTCATGATAAGTGCAAATTAAATGTGTTTACACTCTAAATTATAGGTAAATTGCAGGGTTTATAAATGACTATTCTCAATTATGAATTATCGCATTTCTTAATGATTTCATAACACGAAAGAGTTAAAAAGATATATGGGTGCATTACGATTTTCATAGATTTGTTTTTAATTTTGTGTGATTACTTTAATAAGCCAACAGGACATTGGCATTTAAATGTGTCCCAAGGGGTAAATTATGCAAGAAACAAAGCGTATACGATTTATAGTGACAAGTGATGAATAATTAAATTGAAAATATCATGTTAAAAACACAGTCTTTTAAACGACATAAATCAATTGTATTAAGAGTTATACATTTTTTCATCCTTACATTTTGTCGTTTGGTTTTCATTTAATAATAAATGCATTATATTGCATTAAAAAATGTTTATTGTATTACAAAAGACATGTAGTATAAGATTGGATCATTAATAACCAACTATATTATTATGACAAAAAGACAAGCTTTATAATGCACACTGACTATTTCTGTTTATACCCCGTCACAAATGCAATATATGGCGCACGCCGAAATTCGTTTGTCTGCGCTATTTCTGATTTATCCCGTCTAATAATATACATATTAGGCTGACATCTAGCCAATTCTCTTTGGAAGGATGCTAAACTCCGACAGTGCTATAACTACAGCATCGTATGTAATAGATTGCATTGATATTCGAACTAAAGTGACCGTTGCGTATGTATTGAATGCATTATAAAGTAACACGATTTTACAGTTACAGACAGATCAAATTTCGCTGCATGTGGTAAGCGCAGTCGAACAGTGGAAAAAAATGTACGATGCAGGCAATTTCGGATCGGAAACAGGTACTTATACAGGCTTAACAATGATTTATTTTGTCTTAAATATGTGTAATTCATTACTCATTATGTCGTGTAATGGTATGTACTATTTGAACCGTACAGCAATCCAACAATCTATATTATATCTTCAGACTTATTTATTAAGTATGCAGACCGTTTCTGAAAACCTGTAAACATCGTTAGATAGCAAAACATTGTTAAAATAAAGCAAACATAAATCAACACATAAACAAAATTATAAAGTTTGAGAGAAACATAAAGGACAACAAAAATGTATCAAGACATTGTTCTCTGTTTTCTTTTTCGAGAAACATAGAGGACAATAATTCTTTATCAAGACATTGTTCTGTGTTTATAATAATATACTTCTCTTTTTTTTGAAAATGTTGATTATTCAAATGTGTGTGTAACAAATTATTTTGTAGCAGGTATTTGAATTAGAATGCTATATTTTTCAGATCCCTGGTCCCTTTTGGAAGACGCATTACGTGGTCACTTTCCTTTGCGTTCGTTTATGATAACTGGTTAGAACTGTTCAAATATCAGTAATTGCAACAATAAGTGCAAACTATGGTGAAAATATACCAATAGTTGTGTCGTTTTGTTAACAAATTATTCAATGCATATTGTTTCAGAGCGAATGTGTACTTACACTTCAATTTTTAGGCAGAAAAGCAATTATTTGCTTGCAAAATGGACTATTCAAATCGCCATAATGGATTCGAATAGATGACCTGTGTTTGAATATTCGAATATAAACACATTCCTTACGATCCCTACAATAAATCGAAACTTCTGTCAAATTTCCTTTTATAATGTAGTTGGCGACTGCCCTTAACAAAAAATGTGTATTAACATTATTGAATTTCTATGAAGCACGGAATAAGGGATAAATATCTTTCTGTGTGTCACTGTCCATATTGGCCAACGTCGGCCGTCTTGGATTCGTACATTTTGTTTTAAATAATACTATATTAAACTTAAAAACCGGTGATACATCTGTTCGTGCCTTATCTATATTTCGTATTTATATGTTTCTTTATAATGGGAATTAGTCTCATTGACATTCGGGATTATTCAAGGATTTGACTCGAATTATTAAATTGTATAAAAGTTATTTAAGACATTGCTTTGCTTTATGTTACTCACCAAAAACATCGTAATAGTTTGTATAATACCCAGTTACAATACATACTGTGTTCATCCGATAGTGTTCGCGCAAAATTGAATTCTTTAAAAGCTGCTTTACTTCATGGAGAAATACTTTTAATGAATCGTTCAATGATTCGTGGTAAAGTGGTTGATCGAAAGCTTGTGCTTCTAGACGTACGGTGTCAAACCACAGGATCGACATAGATATATATTTTTCTTCCTTGGATTGATTATTATTCTAAAATAATCCAAATGTCATAAGTTTCTTAGACATTCAATCCAAGTATTTATATAAAAAACAAAAATCTGTGAAAACATCCCTAAAATGCATTTAAACAAAACGTGCAGATTTTTGAATATATGTACTTTTCGAACTATATTATATATCGTTACAGGGTTGCGGAGTGAATTACAGACACGTAGTATTTTAAATAGTATAAGACATAAACATCCTTTTGGATGAACATGACAACACTTTATTCACGGATAAAGAAATAGATTTAGAAAACGATCCAAAAGAATCGTTGCGAGTTGCCGATCAAATGGCATTAAAGTGGGCCTTTCCACATTGGAATGGTACTACATCCGTCGATTCGAGATCTCTTTCAAAATGAAAGTATTTATATAAAAAAAAAAATCTGTGAAAACATCCCTAAAATGCATTTAAACAAAACGTGCAGATTTTTGAATATATGTACTTTTCGAACTATATTATATATCGTTACAGGGTTGCGGAGTGAATTACAGACACGTAGTATTTTAAATAGTATAAGACATAAACATCCTTTTGGATGAACATGACAACACTTTATTCACGGATAAAGAAATAGATTTAGAAAACGATCCAAAAGAATCGTTGCGAGTTGCCGATCAAATGGCATTAAAGTGGGCCTTTCCACATTGGAATGGTACTACATCCGTCGATTCGAGATCTCTTTCAAAATACAAGTATCTCTTTCGTGTGTCATTAAAGAACAGCGACACATCTGACATAATGCAGCTGATCAATGAACAATTCGTGTCCGTCACATACGTAGAACAAGACAAGGAGTGGAAGAAACGTCACGTGAATGCGCCACTCCCGTGCCTTCCTTCCGGCTGGGAGAGCACTCTCGTAAGAGTGCAATGAGTATGTAGCTACAGATATCCTACATTTTCGGGAAATTATGCTACTGTGGTATGTTACTTTGCGTATGGAAAAAAAGGTACATTCAATCAGCGCGTTTGTTCAATATGGTTTGTGGTTATTTGCAATGTGTTTTAATTGTTGTAATTTTTTGTATAAAATTTAAAAATCAAAAAGGTTATATTATTATAATCCATCGCAAACCGAGATCAGTGTTAATGCAAATGTCGCCGTCACATACGAGTCATAGAGGACGCGATGCGACTGGATGCTGGTATCTTTAAGAAATATGTACAAAACATTGCTACAGCATGATGAGGAAACGGGACTTAAATATGTCAACGCGCTTCTTGTGTTTATTATTTTGTTCTATTTTATTCATTCATTCTCTTGCTTATTCATTCATTTTGTAAGTGATTGTTAAACCTTTTAGTTCATGTAGTAATATTATGTTGTTCAGCTAACGGTTTAAACTGTATCAGTGTTTTAAAGTTAATAATTATAGACCTTTTTTCTAAAAAATGTTTCTCATATATTGCGCTTAAATGACAACCCCAGATTATAATAAATCAATTCTTATTTAAGTGATTACATCAAACTGATTTCATCCATATAATTGACTAGTAACTTATGGAGCTTTTGAAGATTATTCGTACGTGGTTTCAAAATCGTTATGTATACATGTAGAAAAATACGAAGTGCTATACTACACTGAACACAATACATAATGTGTACAACTTCTAATTTCATTTGTAGTATTGTTTGACAAACTAAATAATCGCATTTGATAATTGTCCAGAATACAAGTGATTTACGATAAATATGTTGATGGTGCATATTTTATGATGTACAGTATAAACCAATCTGAATAAATATTTGTTTGCTCTTCTGTACATGTTATAATGCTAGGTGAAATCTTATTTATTATTGTAGACGGAGACTATTCGACGGGCATCCCGTCAATAATATTTATTGGAAGTTTGTCAAACTGTGTCATACTATCAAACGTATATTTTGCAATGAAGTGTAAGTAAGTTCCAAAAGTGTAATAATGTTGAAAATAATGTTATTCAAATGTTCAAAGTGTGCTGAGAGAGTGCCATTGTGGACTTATTTGATGTGAACAATTTGGAGGATAGTCTCGTGGGATGCTACAAGACAAAACTATCCGGCACTTGAGACCGACGCTGCTGAATCTGAAGAGGAGTCTCCCCCACCACGGTAGTGACATGACCTAAAAAGAAGCACTCTCTTTGCAAGTGAAAAGGACACTGAAATGTATGTTTGTATTCACGATATTATCAACAAGTCGGAGAAGACTATCGTTCGCCTTTGATGTTTGAAAAATCAGGTCGTTCTTGACATATTGTTCAGTGTGAAAAGGAACTAAAATAACCTTACACAGGTATATAACATTGTTTGTTTTTCAGGGTGCACTGTTTGATCTATGGTGTGACTGGTTTTGCTTGCGAATTAACAGATTAAGTGACACGTATAGTTCTAATGTCATGCAATGTGAATATATGTTATATAATAAAGTTTAAAAATTTTCTGAAAGTGTGTATTTTCCCGTATAATGTGTTGTTATTGACCTTCTGAAAGTAAAATAGTCAATTTCCTCTCTAAACCGGAATCCTCTCTAAACCGAATTTCCTCTTGGTCCCAGGGATGTCCGATGTAGAGGGGTTCCACTGAAATTATATCGTCCATAAATAAAATACAATTACATGAAACACTCGTATGGTCTAGCAAATGATAATGCGACAGGAACATTACAATGGAACAGTGTTACAAAAGCTGCATGCGTTTGAGAAAAATACAAGATGTATCACTCATTCAACCTCAAATTTTCATCTGTGTCATATTCGGTTAATAGCAAAAGACAACAAGTATCGACTTCACTGAAGGTGGAATATGGTCTCCCGACCTCTTGTATTGTAATGCATTAAGTGAATAAACAACCTATAGAGTTTTCGTTCTGGCTAGAATGTGTATATTATTTTTTATTCAAAAATATAACAAATATTTTTTATGAATTATGGACTCGAATAGTGGTTATTTTACCAATTATTGACAACATTCACTTTTAAACGACTTGATACACTTTTGACGGACTAAGAATATATCAGTCTTGACAGCAATCGTGTTGCCCTTTGTTCGTCGTTTAAGGGTTAGTGTTACAGCATTAAGTTCATTTAAAACGGAACAGATTACAACGAGACAATTTTATTACACTTATAATTTGCCCGTTTAGTGTAATTACGCCTTGATGTGCTTTGAATTTGTAAACAGTATTTAACTATAATTTAACTTACAAACGGAATATAACAACATATTTTTTTCTATACTTCAGTACCGTGACGGATAAATGACGAATCAACAATGCAAGAAATGTGATACACTATGACCGTACTGCAATTGACACTTTTAACATACATGTATCCCTTCGGTCACGGAGCGTATATTGACAGGAGTTGATTCGAGTATTTACTGTAGTAAATTAAATTTTATGCAAACACTAATCATCCGATTTTATTGGTTGATACGTTTTTTTTTTGTTTCTTATTAATTCCGCTTTAAAAGAATATAACTATGAGTATATTTCCGTTGTTATTAATGGATTTATAGCGCGTTAAACACAAAAAATTAAATATTTTATGTTTTACCCCCGCGCGTTTAACCGTGTCGTAACTTAGTCACGTGATCGGTAGCTATCGATTAGCGTACATCGAAGCGCCGAGGTAATACATTTTGATGTACCCTCTAATGTCTTTTGTTTAATTATACTTTCATTTCTCGGCCGATTTTCTTTTGGTTTGGGCTGCCCGGCTAGTTATAACTTTAACTTTTGCAAATATCATACCGTTTTAGAATCTATATTAACGGTTAACTTGTTCATACTTTATACCGATTTGAAGCGTTTATATTTGGAGTTCAGTTTTTAAAACTAGACGGATAGACAGACAGGCGGACAGACAGACGGACAATGCGATCAATATATGCCCTTCTTCGGGGGCATTAAAAAGGCCAAGACAAAAGAAACCCATTATGATATATGTGTGGTATGAAAAAAAATGCGCACTTTTTTCGTGGGACTGGATCATATCACTTAACAAGTATTTGGCGTTAAAAACCATGCAATGTATAATTTAAATATTAATTAAGGTATAAGTGACCAAAA
Organism: Dreissena polymorpha; assembly: GCF_020536995.1. Lineage (NCBI taxonomy): Eukaryota > Metazoa > Mollusca > Bivalvia > Myida > Dreissenidae > Dreissena > Dreissena polymorpha. The sequence goes on along the minus strand of NC_068356.1, from coordinate 151,874,707 downwards.
TACCGTCTAGTTCGCACCCTACGTCCGCCAGTGAGTGCTTACATGCGTATACTTTTTTCTTACAAAGTATCCACATGGCTAGAACTAATTGACACTTCACATGACCTTTCTATTTATGATCATCTAACATTGCTCAAACCGTTCCAGTTTGTTTGCATATGTAAGTCTTAAATGGTCTTCAACAAAGTTTGTTCAAGCCATTCCCTATGATAAAAATGGAAACATCCAAGGGGTAATCGGTTAATGTAGACTTATATAGGAAAATGCATTTTAAAAGACTTCCCAAAAAACGACAAGGCCCATCTGTGTAATATTTCGTACATATTATCGTTTAATGGTCTTTTGCAAAAAACAAACAATTAAAATTAGACAACGGGGTTAACACTAACACCTGCCTGGGAGCAAATTGGTTCCCTTATACACTTAACTTAACACTTAAACACAAAAAAATTCTACTTTAACCGAAAGCCAAACGGGTTTGCTATTTTTTTTACGTTAATTATAGTCAACAACAACATCAAATGTTTATTGTGATATACAGGCCACCGGCCCCTGACACAAGTTATGGAACATAATTGCATATATACAATAGCAGTGTGCGTATAACATCATAAGGTATGAACTGGTTTAGATTTAACTTATTGGAAAGGTTAGTACACGATAAGCAGCTACCCTAAAACGTAAGTAACTCATTCCGTCTAACTAATGCAAGACAAATATACGATGCAAGGTCCTTCATTTTGACTTGAAATTAATATATGAAATTTCATTACATTAGGATTTATACGAAATTTACTTAGAATAAAACGTGCCATTAAATCCTAAAATATTGGACAGATATGGAAACAATGATATTCCGTTTAAACTTGTTTTGAATTGCAAACTTTACAAATTCTCTAGTGTTTTCGAATATTAGAATACCGGTCCCTTTCTATTTCAAAATCATGGTAACACGATCTAAATTTCGAATAACAATGCCTGTATTTTCGTATGCATAGAATATCAAGGTACCTTTCATGAATGGACGATGACTTTATATGTTTATACACACTCACTTTTGGTGAATTGTTAATAGTTTCTCTCCATGATTGGGTGTATTGGTCTCTGAGATGCATTCTCAAATCGTTAAAGAAGATGCTTAAATGTGGAACATAACCGTAACGTATCAAATCCTGTTTTCATGCAATAAACGTTTAATACCCATTGCCCTATTAACAGTTAGGTGGTCCTTAGTACCAAGCAAATAATCGTAACATTTTCGTACATATCTAGAGTTAGGCATTTTTATAATTTTAAACCAGAATTCTAAGAACCTTATCTGCGCATTAAGCGACCACAGTCACCAAGTGTGACATAATTTGGTGTTCTTTCATTCACACATGCATTTTTGTACAAGCATACCGTTGTATTTGTTCTATGCAATATATTGATCGGAAACCCGACAATTTACACCAGTAAGATAAAATTGGCAAAACTTTTGAGTCAACATTTTAAAGAAAATTGATTTTGGCCGTTGACCTTAATTGGACATGAAGTGCGACGTCGCCAGCGAACATAAAGCTGAATATTTCAATATCAGCCGGTTTCAGCAGAATTCCACGTATGTCTTTATATTAAGGTACGAAATATGTTCGTTTATGAAAAATGTAAACAATATCGGCGAAGCCAAACAGCCCTGTTTAAAGCCTAGGTTACTCTCAAATTGCTTCGTCAATCCAACGCTAGTGCGAACGCGCGCTTTCACGGTTTTTAAACATCATTTTTAGGCACTTTAGTACGTTACCTTTGACATTCGACTGAATCAAGACTTCCCATAACTTTTCTCTCATCAAATGCGGCTGAAAATACAAATAACGCTACATAGTGTTTCGGCGCTTTTCGATAAGGTTTAATATATCAAAGTCTGAAGCACAAAGGCGTTGTCGGCAGTTGAATTACACGCCCTAAAGCCCGCTTGCGACTCGTATTGTTTTGAGAAAACATATGCGAGAAAGGCTAGAGGTCTATTTATTATGTGAGTTAATATTTTGCCAGTTATGTATAGTTGTGAGAATCTCTATAATTAGAAGGTAAGTTGATATCATCTTTTGTGTTTTTGGATTATTATTGCCGCGCTCCAGCAATCTGAGTTTATACCTGTGGAATAAATTAGATTGAAAAGTGCTAACATTTCTGGCATAATACTTTCGAGCGCTTGTATGAAACACTGATCTGGCCCGGCGCTTTTTGACGCTTTTAGGGTTTGTACGCTGTTAAGTATGTCTTATTCCATTATTTCATCGTTACATATATAGCGTTTTCGATTTCGCTTAGCTCGTCATTTAGAAGATTAACATGAATATCTACACCATCTAAGTTCGCGCTAAACAAGGATTCAACGTGTTCGTACCAATAACTTTCGAAGATATTCTCATTGTTAATGGCGTTTTGTCTTCCGTTTAAGAATTTCCTTTTATTTTTCCAAATGATCGTGGTCATTTAACACTTTTAACCAAGTCATCGAGTATTTTGTTATAAAATTCGTATTTAGTTTTATCACATTTATCTTTGAATCGACGTTTTGAATCTATGTACAAGTTGAAATAGACACCTGATCCATTCACACGAACGTTTCTAAGTGCTTTCAGCTAATCCGACTTAAGGCTACGACAAACCTGATTAAACCACGGTGAACGGTAAAGGGAAGAATCGGACTTGCGTTCATGAACACAGCTATGTAAACAGTGTTTGATATCGCTCGCAATCAAGCATACAATATCGTTGACATCAACCGACATATTTCTAATTGTACATATAGCGTTGTTAACAGTCGCAGCACTAAATAAAGCTGTAATATTCTCTTTGAGTAAAAACGAGATTCTGCAATTCAAAAAGCAATGCAAGAGAATGTTTCCTTATTCAATTTAACATCATTTCAAAAGTTTGCGATTACAACAGAATTGCAGCATTTTGAGGAACGTTAAAAATAAATAAATAAACGTGTCGGTTAAATCTCAGTTTATTTGACATAATTTAAAATCCTATCAACATATGATACAAATTCTCGAGAATAATCATTCATTGTTAAAATACTTTATGGCGTGAGTCATTCGGATACGTCACTAACATGTTCGACAACTTAAAACAAACACGCTAATAACTAACTACACAGCTACAGGAGATTTCCAGTGCATAGCAATATATCTACATCAAGTGTGCATTTGAAAGCACAACATCGACCATAATTGCATTGCTTTTTGTCTGAAATGAACTTACTTTTGTCCGTAGTTTTGTACTTTGTATTCACTGTTAATGCATTCCACGAAAATGTTTGACTAGAGATTGTAAGTGGTGCACCGAGATTATCCGAAATCTGAAGACACACACTTCCGATTCGTTAACGTCCAATCGTCATGCATTAAACGAAGAGTTTATGATTATTTTATAAAAGATTTTTAGAACAAATATATACATAAAACAAGGCTATATGATTATTTTGTAAAATATCTTAAGAATAAATGTATACATAAAAACAGGTAGTATATTCATGTCGAGATATGTTACCAGACAACAAAGCATAAAGTAAAGTTTGGAATGAAAGCTTGGGACAAACATATAAGAGTCATTTATAGTTTACCGTGAAAATGCTCATTATATATGAGTATTTTATAAATGCTTTAAAGATTGAATAAATAAATAAACATCTAGTCTATTTGGACTCATATGTTGTTTTGGGAGAAAAAGCATGCCATTTGGCAGCTTCGGATAGCGTTATCAATGTCTCCAACGTCGGGAACGTCACATTTGGCGACATGGCTAACTGAACCAGGAGAGACATGTTGTGAATACCTTCAATAACAAAAGGGAAATCAATCACAATTATCGGCGTAATACAACGGAGCAGGTTAAACGTTCATCTGTAGAACATATATTCGTAAGGTTGCACGATTCAAACGTTCATTATTGCAAACTAAATCATACAATAATACTCCATGAAATACACAGTATTTTATTTCTTGCCCATATATTTGTTTCATCACCTCATAGATCTTTTTTATGAGCTCACATGACCCTGTTAAAACTCAGCCTAGAAATGATTGGGCAAATGTTTTTGCCAAGTTTTAACAAATTGGGCAATACATTTGGCAATTAGTGCTTTGACAAGGTTTCACCAAATTAATATACGAAATACTGCCTCTCCCTCACTACTAGCGGCTTTGCGTTTCAAGGAACCGGCACAGTTTTTTAATTTAGCCAAGATATCATTGAACAAGTTACCATTTTAAGTTTCGTAAAGATTACACTGTACATATAACGTCTAGAGTGTTAACCAGGTTTTCCTATTGCCATATAAGGAAAACTGCCACGCCAGCTGACAGCAATGCTTTTCAATGGACCGGAAACATACTTAAACCCGTAAAGATTGAACTATGCATGTGACTTCTAGAGTGTTAACACTGATTTTCATTGCCATACTATGAAAACTACCCTGCCACCTGACAGCAACGGTTTTCAATGGACCGGATCCATAGTTGTACCCGATGCAGTCACATTGAAAAAACGTTCTTACCAAGTTGCATGACGATTTAACTATACATGTGACTTCTATAGTATTAAAAAGGTTTCACGATAGTCAACAACAGGAAATGCTCCGGCCCCCGGCGGCCATAGTTTTCAACGGATCGAAACCATTTTAAACTCGGCCTAGATATTTAGAAAAACAATATCCGGAACGAGTTTTAGACGGATTGAACTAATCATGTGACTGCTTAAGTGTTAACACGGTTAACTAAAGCAGTCTAATGAAAACTTACCCGCCCTCTGGCGGCCATGTCTTTCAACGACCCGGGAACATTTTTGAAATCAGCTTATATATCAATGCGACCAGGCTTATGAAGATTTGATAATACGTGTGGTCTCTATAGTATTAACAAAGTAAACAGCGAACGACGCACGACGAACAAAAGGCGACCTCAAAAGCTCACCATAAGCTCGTTGTGATCAGTTGAGCAAAAAAAAAAACACACAATTTCATGAAATACATAGTATTTTGTTTATACCTACCGATAAATGTCATCACTTCAGGAACATATGCGAATTTTTTTATCGGCTCTGTGATCCCTGAACCATGCGTGTTCAAACCACTTGTGGTCAGACAATTCTGGGCGTCAATGCACGTTTTACCTGAAAAATAATATGTTTATAGGGACATAAACATGCAACGACGTGCTGTTGCTTTAAGAATAAATATGCCATCGGTAAGTATCCCTGCGTTCCAAACGCAGAATTATAAGCATTTTATGAGGCTTTAGATGTAGTTCATGATCTTGAGTTTACATTGAATACTGTTTGGTTTTGAAATGGTATTAACAAGTAAGAATTGAGCGGATAATCGTATTCGAAACATTTCTCAGTACTTTAATATGTTGCGACTCCATTGATCTTGTAATTGTTATCATATTGAGGGATTTTTTGTGTTAGTGATTTTTATATCCTGTTCGTTTGCTGTTCAATTTGGATTTCAATTTAGATTGTGTTGTTTGAACGCCAGTATTTAAGATCAATTTTTAATCTAATCGTGAAGGTTGGCGCGCATTAAAGGTGTCCCACATGTGTTGTACTGAACAATCCAAGGCGTAGAACGAATAATCAAATGAGCCGAGCTTTTAAAAAACTGGGCTGAATGCGTCAGCATAAATTATCGCCCACGATTAGCCTGCGCAGTCCGTTTGGCTTGACTTACGAATGTTTTTAAAATAAGAGTTGACATAATAGTGTATATAACACTTTATTCTGCAATTTCACACATAAATTTGTATTTGTTACACTGACCCGTTTAAATTTTGAAGCAACACGTGTATGCTTGTACTTAGATTATGGAAATATACATGGGCAACCAGGAAGGAAGTGACAGTTGAATAAGAGAGGAGCCCGAGACGTTAACAGCCAAACGACACCAAACAATTAGCACCAGCTTTAATTCCCACGTTGTTTTAATGTTCCTGTTATATTATTCACTGTATCGAAATTTTAGTTTAAAGAGAAATGTTGGCTTAAATGTATATGACAAATATAATGCTTTTACAACATACTGTATTACTTAAACAAAAACTTAAAAATAATTATACATAAAGTTAATGTATTATATTGGCATACTATGCAACTAAGTGAAACCACTACTTGTGTAATTCCTTTGTCTGAAATCCTAAAATTTAACACGATTTGTTTAGTACAAAGCAGTGCTTGATATTCAAACATTCGGCATAATCCACATTCACTCAATACGCCACACTTCTGGATTGACAGAAGGGGCTTTGTGCTAACAAAACAGTATAACTATGGATTATTGCTCTCGTATTTGCTATTGGAACATATATAAGTCATCACGGAAAATCACAAATATAAAACAATGTAGTTATGAATCAGTAAGTTGTGGGTCGTGTTAGTCTTATTTATAATTATATATGTGTATTAATATATGTATTAAACTTTTACTCACTTGTAAAGAGCATTCCAGTAGAATGTAAACAATCTCTTTCACTCGGGCATATATAATATACACCACCGAAATACTTAGTTGATCATATAACAGTTAAGACTACATAATGCAAAGGAATGTACAAACGTCTTCTTAACGCGAACAAACCTACACAAATTAAATGCGTTACAAAGTGGAAAGAACTTCTTACCACAAACACAATTGACAAAACACAACTCTTCTGTCAAACCCCATTACTTACTAAAGATACTAAACTCAGAAGTTTCCAGTACAAATACATTACACACATTATACCAAATAATTCCTATATGTTTAAATGTAAACTTGTAGAGTCGAACATATGCGATTTCTGATCGACAAGTTCCGATTCTCTAAAACACATGTTTTGGGAATGCAATGAATTTCAACATTTCCGGGCGGAAGTAACACTCATGATACAAAACAAATTTTGTTTGGGACATAACACGCACCTTACCTTTGAAATTATTTCACTTGGTTATCTTAAGTGCACACAGGTACAAAATAATAATGCAATTAAATGTATCATTCTTATAGCCAAATACTTTATCTTTAAATGTAAATGCGAAAGCATCGCCCCTAAATTCCCACAATATATGCGCTACTTAACCCAAAGGCTAAAAATAGAGGAAACAATATCACACATAAAACATACATATGAGTTGTTTAGTCAACGATGGAGCTTATTCTTAGAAAATACAGCCGTATGATCACGCCAATCTTTTCTTAATATAAAACTTTTAATAGACTCAACTGAATCTTGACCGCCTACTCCTTTCTTTTCCCCACACCATAATATTCTGAAACCACTCTTTTAAGTTACAATTGTTAGAGATTTCCTTTCTCAAACATCTATGATAGTTTGTTTGACTGTACAATGTATGTTTTCAGAAATAAATATTATGAAAAAAGACAATTAATGCACTGCATTCATTTTTAAAAATTAAGTTCATACCACTTTCTTTTATTTTAAACTCGAAAAAAAAACACGATGGTAAATCAAACGGAATGATTGTTTTAACTGGAATTAAAATGACCAATCAAATGACTACATACAATATAAAAGCATTTATTAGTCACACATGAACACTATTGATTTTGAATGTACAGTGGAAGGTGAACGAAACATTTATATGATGTATCACCGCTATATTTCGAAATTACAGATGAAAGAAACTGTGAAGACCGTTTGTCTGTGAAATGTCAGTTGAAAAAAACAAGCTTTAATGATTGTGTTTATCTTTCACAAGGCAGCTTCTAATAATAGATTACAATTGTTATATACCAATAACGGTACGACCCAGTTTAGCGCGACAAGATATGTTACTAAGAAATGGATTAAACTAAATCCAAAGAAATTAACTGTTCAAAGGCATGTTTTAATGTCCGGAAAGAAATTGTTCTTAAATGATATATCAATGTCTTAATTTACATCGATGGTCCCCATTCAAAATGCCGAAGTTACAAAATTAAGTTTTCAGGAGACGTAATTTTGTTAAACATTTCTTGCACACAATCAAATAAATATCATTTTTAACATTTTTAAGAGTGTGTTATGATGGAGGATGTTCGTATGTAATTAATTTGATGTTAAGTTAATAAATCTGCTTTAAAATGTATCTTTATTTAGACTTGCATTTATGTGATGTTTCAGTAAATTGGACAGCTAAGTGAAAAAGATTGTGTTTCACTAAAATACATTATTCCACTGTTTTCCATTATATATAGCAAAGCAATGCGTGTTATCCTGTTTTAGACGATGGCACAGATGTGACAACCGCAATTATTTATTTATATTGCACTATATTATTTAGCTTACATGGATAGTGCTCATACCGTCACTCAAACCCGAACACACAATAGTACGAATATAAGGGTACTAACTGTTATAAAACGGTAAAGATGAAACGGCCTATCTGATTTGTTAAACTATGTTGTGATACAAACTTAGTAAGTTGTTCCCACAACTTATTAAGCTGTGGTCTCAACTTAATAACTTGCGGCCAGTTAGCATTAAATTATAAAGTTGATGGAACAACAAACTATGTTGATACCTCACCTTAAAAAGGCTCGATTGGTCATTGCCGGCTCGGGTAATACTTACATGTACCCCGGGTACTCTTAAGTATACGTACATGCACCCCCGTGTACGGTAAATATACTGAATCGGACCCGGTTGATATTAGACTGTACCTGAGTTGTATTCCCGCCCAAAATCCGATGTCGATAAACGCGCTACCGATTATCTTAAACAAACTTCTCTTGTAAAAACTGCATCAAAATGCTTTTTGAGTATGAATTTGGATACTATAGAGGCCATTTTACAGAAAATTGAAAAAAAGGGGAATATAATTATTTAAAAAAATAGCCGACAACGACCGATTTAGCGATAAATTTCCGGGGTAAGTTTTAGTATCTTTTCCGTATTCGGGGTACTTGTAAGTATAATCAAAATTTCCCGGGGTACATGAAAGTAGTACCCGAGCCGACAATTACCAATCGAGCCTTAATAAGTTGTAGGTACAAGCTATTAGTTGTGGCCACAAGTTACTAAGTAAAGGCCTCAACATTTTATATTATTTTGAAAAACCGTTAAACAATCTTTGGAAGCAAGCTCCAGACTTGATATCTATCTCAGTTGAAAGCAGGGAAATTTTACAAAAACCTTCAAAATGATTCTTTGTTTCAGGCTTAATTAAGTGCAAAGTTGGTATGAAAGAGCTAAATAAGTTAAGCTTTGATGTAATTTTATATTCTGTGAAAACAATGCGTTTTCGCTCACAAATACACTCTCTTGACCAGCATGTACGGTATGTTAAATGCTGCTTGGTACTCTGTCTATAAAATACAGTAAGAAAATATAGACTATGGTACCATTTTAAAAGATTTTAATGTTAACCAAAAAGATCTCTTTGTGCGTTCATCAATGCTATAAAATGTACATCATTGAATAAGTCTATTAGCAACAGTTTACGTTTCGTCAATTTACGTTAAAAATACATGGCTATCCGTCATTAAATCACATGACTTTTTTACCTGTTTTGATTGGTTAACTAGTTCGTTATTTTGGGGGTATATGCGCATTTATTTTCCGCTGTGCACAGTATCAAAATCGCGAAATGCCAAAAATATAGTTTCGGCATTTTAAATGGGGACCATCGATATGTATGTTCACAATTTATACTGCACAATGTAGGTATTTTTATATTACAGAGACTTGTTTACACTGGCAAAGTGGCGATTTTCAAAATTTTCATATTTTTAAAGAAAAATGCTTTAATTATTGATTTGTTAACGAATAATCATCGCTCGAAATCGGTGACATAATACAGCATTAGTAACGTTTATCCTCGATAATATAGAACATACGTAAAGTATACGTACATGTATAACGGTTGTGTCACAGCACACTATGAAAGGCTGCGTGGTGCAGTAACAGCGTGGGTTTTCGCTTCCAGAGGACCCAAGTTCGAAACCCTGTGTCGGCATTATTTGTTAGTCCTCTTTTATTCTTGATACTGCAATTATTTAGGAACATTAGAAACATGATAGATTAGTAATGAAACATATTTAAAGACATTTAAAAAAAAACAAATATATGTGAATAAATTCCTTTAAAGGTCTATATAAGCCAATCTAGTTTTAACGTATTAACTATGTTTAATATTGAATGTTCCTTACGCATGACACAGTGTACCTGCAACAATACATACTGTGTCGACACATAATCATTAAGCAATTACAGGTTCTAACAAGGAATGTTACCAAATGCAAGTTTTAGACAATTATGCATAACGATTAACAAATCAAAATAGCATTGCACAATATAATGCTCTGAAAGAAGAGTTTTCTATCATTTCTAGTCCGATACATTTAGGAAAAATACTTAAAATGCATTAAAGAATGGTATGTAGCCTGCATCTAAGCTGACAGTAACCAACGGGAAAAATCAAGAGGGCTCTCATTGCTTCTACAGCAACATTTGTTAAACTCTAAATGAAATGATATATTTTATGCTATGGTGCAAAGGTGCGATAACGATGGGAGATCACGATGCGAGATTGCGAAAGTGAAAGTGAGATCGTGATGTTAATTGTGCGTTCTCACATCGTTATCTCGCATTTTGACCTATGGAAGAAAGAGGGCATGAATATGATATCAAGATTCGATAGCATATGACTACGATGCGAGAAAGCGATTTTAATATCGTATTCTCTTGTTCAGGCATCGTGATTTTCTCCCTGATAATGTGTCCTCGCGATCTTGCCCTTATATATCAGACGTGGGCAAGTAGAAACAAAGACTGGCTCTAACATAACACCGCAGTAGCCTCCACAAAGTATATCGAACTAAAGACAGTCTCCTGATCAAATATGGTTCATAAACCATATCGACTATTAGAGGGGCGAAGAGACGGAAAATAAAGTAAAATAAAACAAGTATTGCCTTTATGTAGACCACATGAACATTGCATAATTGAAATACGTATATATCTCTTTGTCGAAATATCTATCTTTAATGTGCCGAAAAGCCCATTTAAATCCATTTGCCATTGATTCAAGTGTATTCCTTTATTATAATGGATTGTAAGCGTGTGCATGTCATAACGCGCTATAAATAAACAATCTTTTTACATCTTGGCATACGCAAAAGAAGTTATCGCATACAGTCACGTTCCTTAATCTATCATGTTCATCTATTTATTTTATACACTGCACTGGATTAAATCACCAGATGCAAAGTAATGATTTCAACCCTGGCCTACCATAATTGCTATGATTAAGATTAATTAAAACTAAATTTAGTACTGGTAATTCCATTGTAGCTCTATATATAGAACTAAGAATCAATAAATATAAAGGTGTACATCTAACGTTAAGCTTCATTAATAATTTTATCTTAGCAAGCAGTCCTCTTTTTTTAATGCTATAACACTATTGAAATGGTTGTCGGCATGCATATTTAACAACACTTTGATTATATGTGTTGTTGTACGTGTCTCTTTATTACAAAACCATATTAATATTTTAATCCAAATAATTTTTAACAATATATGAATTACAAATTATGTGTATTGTATTCTACAAAACCTGTACATTAAATTAAATTCAAGAACAAATTGTTAAGAACGTTTCGATTTGATTAATTTGGTTATATAATGCTACAATGTACGTATTAATTCATTGACTAACACTGACGCAAATATGAATCAAGCAAGTAATTCAAATAAGCATAATGTAATAAAGGAAACTTTAGATCTAAACATAAGGGAAAATTTCAGAAAATCGGCGCCATTCATTATGTAGAAACAATATGCCAAGAAATACAGTGGCTAAAGATGCAATAAAAGTCCGACACATTAAACAATAACAAAATCGTTTAAGCCTGTACTTGCTGCAGGAAACGAGAGGATGTGGTGCGATAAATATCGAAGCTCTTTAAATGCTTCATTAATTGTTTAATTTATATTTGTCTTTTCATATGTTGAAAAATATGTTACGGTCTATCTTCATACTGTCACGAACGACCTTGCGCAATATAAGTTGACGATGACAATATTGTAAGCATGGTCGTATAATCAAACATATATAACACATATTATCAATAAGATCGTTGTTTGTTTGGAGGTAAAATGCGGACGAGTTAGTTTTCTTAATATAAACATGAGTTCATGCTTAACTATTACACGCACGTGTTGTGAGTAAATGAATGTGATACGTCGCAATTCAGATTACTCTCTTAAACACCGATTTCCATTTGGATCCCAGTTGTAAGATAGCCATATGACATTTATTACTGTAGAGGGCATTCATACCCTGGGCGTCAGAGTAGAAGGATCACTTGGAATTCAAACCGTTCAAGAAAGGTATGACGACAGTTATTTTTAATTATGTTTGGGTAGAATTAAAAACGTTAATACATTAAGCGTCATTAATTTTAAGTGTGTGCGTGCGTATTGTTAGTTTATTATTCAATGTTTTACGTCTTCAGACATGATAATAAAAGAGAAACCAAGTAAAGGCAATTGAAACACAAAATTACGGTTTATTGCTTTATTCCAATTCTTTAAGGAACTTTCTTTTATATGCATTAACTATTTTACTCCAAACAATCGCGTAGTTGCCACTGTTATACGTTTGTACCAATGGGTCATATACTGGGGTAATTCTTAAGTAGTGATGTATTATATCAGCAGACACCTTTTATAAAACTCAGGATGAAGGTCGTTTAAATCCATTGAAGTTTGCACTTTTATTGTTGCCTAAATTTCCTGTCTTTATAATTTTACAATAACATACACTCTTACATGTTCACATTTCCGTCATTATGCTTGCATTCAGAGCTATATTTCTCAGCCTATGACTGCTTACAACTTTAAAGCATTTTTAATTGTATTATGCATTTAGATGATAATTTAATTTAGTAATTATACATTGTCTTTCTTCGAGAAAACTTTCTAAGTGAACTCGATAAAATTGAAGAAAATACGTCAATTGTACTTTAAAAAAGAAATTAATGACACAGAAAATTACATAAAGAAATCGGGTTGTATATTTTCGAATTCATACAAATTAAGTCAAATGTTTTACTTTGCTTTTATTGTTATCGCAACAAATCAATCCGATATCGCTTATTTACAAGATCATTCAGTGTTGAAAAATATTGTATGCAAGGTTATTGTTACATTTAGTTTGGCACGTACTGAATATAACATTTAGATTTTATGTATATAAAAATGTTTGCTTAACGTCTTAACTCACATACAAAATGAATGCTCTTTTTAAGATTAGCGTATTTTATGCATGTGTTAATATAACATTGCCGCAATTATAAACGGTGTCTGCTGTATTCACTATTCAGAAACTAACGATATTTTTCATAATAATAACTTGCTCAAGTGTAATGACCGATTTCAAACAAACACTCTTTAGCAGTTCATTTGGTGATCAAAAGTGTTTCAATAAGTTGATTGTAATCCGTTTCAATAACTAAAATGTACAAGTTGAAATAGGCTTAGTAAATCCATAGTTGGTCGGTTAAATTTTCACGTTATGCACCCCATATTTAAGCGTAACTATTATTAATGATTAGTATTGTATGTAAGTAATCAATAAAACAAAAAAACACGAAATGAAGTACAAATAATTGCATGTTAAATATATATAACTATAAAGAAAAAGTGTATTGTCAAAATTTATCACTTTTGCTTAAAGACACATAATACGTATTATAACTATAAAGTGGTTCTTCTTTAAAAGTGTCCATTAATTTTTACACTATTTTAGATACACCATTTAACGACAACAACAACACTCAACAACAGTCAAGTTAACACCGTTTTATTATAGTCTGTACCCGTGAAGCGTATATCACTATTTGCCTACTATCTGGTACAATCTTGCAAGGGCGTGTTTTGCCTGTAGACGTGGGCGGTGCGCGCTACCCCAAAAGCCGTGTGGGATTTTTAAGCACTAAATAGTACACAACCATAATTAAAGATACATGTTCATTGAATTAACACTTAATACAGCAATTTCAACAAATACTGTAACACACTGCATTTCATAAACAATTTTGGAAAAAGGTATCAAAATTAAATCTGGCAGCTCTACACATATTGATAAAATACCCGGTGTGAGAAAAAATATAATGTTCTGCGAAAACTCGAAGAAATCGACGTCTGACATTAACAAATCAAAGTACGGACAGTACTGGTGTGACGATGCTTTTGAGAGAATGTATATCAAAGCATCAAGTTAAGTTTATCTACATCACCACAATCACCACAATTGTGTATGTTGGTACGAAAAAAAATTGGTAGAAAAATGTTGCAAAAAAAATTTGGGTACCAAAACAAATTTGGGTACGAAAAGAAAATGAAACAAAAAAATTGGGACCGAAAAAAATTTGGGTACGAAAAAAAATTGGGGATGAGAAAAAAATGTGTACGAAAAAACATTAGGAACGAAAAAAAATTTGGGTACGAAAATTTTTAGGTACGGAAAAACAATTGGGGAAACGGGAAAGTAGTTCCTGTGGGGAACTTGACCCACAATTGCACATTTTCGGCCCTTTCCGTCAAACATCAAATGTTTGAATTAACGAAGAAAATCGCATAATGATGTAAGTTTTTTGAAGAAATGTACAGAAAATATATTAAACAAGAGCTGTGTTTGTGAAACTCAATGCCCCGTGCTGCGCAGTTTTGAAGCCATATATTTTACCTTTGACCTTGAAGGATGACCTTGATCTTTCACCACTTAAAATGTGCAACTCCATGAGATACGCATGCATGCCGAATATGGAGTTGCTATCTTCAATATTGCAAAATTTGACCTTTGACCTTTACCTTGAAGGATGTCCTTGACCTATCACCACTCAAAATGTGCAGCTCCATGTGATACGCATGCATGCCAAATATCGATTTTATATCTTCAATATTGCAAAATTTGACCTTTGACCTTGAAGGATGACCTTGACCTTTCACCACTCAAAATGTGCAGCTCCATGAGATATGCATGAATGCCAAATATCAAGTTGCTATCTTCAATATTGCACAATTTGACCTTTGACCTTGACCTTGAAGAATGACCTTGACCTTTCACCACTCAAAATGTGCAGCTTCATGAGATACACATGCATGCCAAATATCAAATTACTATCTTCAATATTGCAAAATTTAACCTTTCACCTTTGACCTTGAAGGACGACCTTGACCTTAACAAGTCACCATTCAAAATATGCAGCTCCATGAAATACACATGCAGGCCAAATATCTAGTTTCTATCTTCAATATTGCAAAAGTAATGAGCAATGTTAAAGTTTTCGGACAACGGACGGACGGACTGACGGAAGGGCAGACTGATGAAAAGACAGACGGACAGTTAAAAAACTATATGCCACCCTTCAGGGGCATAAAAAAGTTATGGCGAAAGTTAAAGTTTTTAAACGGACGGACAGATGCCATATATTTGACCTTTGACCTGAAGGGTGATCTTGACCTTTCACCTTTCAAAATGTGCAGCTCCATGAGATACATATGCATGCCAAATATCAAGTTGCTATCTTCAATATTGAAAAAGTGATGGCCAATATTAAAGTTTTCGGACGGACGGACAGACGCCGTATATTTGACATTTGATCTTGAACGAAGACCTTGACCTCAGGGTTCACCTTTCACTACTCAAAATGTGCAGCTCCATGAGATACACATGCATGCAAAATATCAAGTTGCTATCTTCAATATTGAAAAAGTTATGGCCAATGTTAAAGTTTTCGGACGGACGGACAGACGACATATATTTAACATTTGACCTTGAAGGATGACCTTGACCTTCATTTTCACCACTTAAAATTTTCAGCTCCATGAGATACACGTGCATGTCAAATATCAAGTTGCTATCTTCATAATGGAAAAAGTTATGGCCAATGTTAAGGTTTTCGGACAGACGCTTTATATTTGACATTTGACCTTGAAGGATGACTTTCACCTTCACCTTTCACAAATGAAAATGTGCAGCTCTATGAGATGCACATGTATGCCAAATATCAAGTTGCTATGTTCAATATTACAAAAGTTATGGCCATTAATGTTTTCGGACGGACGGACAGAGTGACACACTGACTGACTGACTGACGAACAGTTCAACTGCTATACGCCACCCTACCGGGGGCAAAAAAGCAATGGCGATAGCCACATAATTGTTAATAGTTTGATATCACAAAATGAAAGTGAAAGTAGAAATGTAAAAAATGACAACCTCTCAACGTGTTGTTTTTGCTGGCACGAGAGGGCGATTACACCCAATGTTTTCACATTTTTACCATTGGCTTTGTCAATGACCTTTATAGTATGGGTAGCTTTGATATTATTTATTGCTATCATGTAACTGCATGATTGTGTATATGTTTACAATACACAAAGCATAAATAATAATATAAATATACTAATTGAGCTTATAATAGTCTGAGAACTATTTTTTGTCCTGATTTCATAGAGAAACGTCCAGGCATGTCTTAGATTTCAAAATCAAGGCCCTGGTCTGACACATTGGTAACATTACCGTTAAACTATTACCAGGCTTCTGAAATTAGTTTTTATTTAACTATGAAAGGAAATCTAAACCAGGCACTGATTTTTCTTGTTTTAAAACAGTCATAGATCAGTTGTGGCCTCTGGGTAATGACCAATTTTTGCTTACTTGTCACACCCTTAAAACTTTCCACACTTCTATAATAGCAATCCTGGATTTAGGTGATCTTCAATGGTACATTTAAACTTTAGCTCTGTTACAAGAGTGCTGGTAAAGTCAAGTCACATATTTAAATCTAGGTCATGTCAAAATCAAAGTGTCAACGACAACTGAAAGACGCGTTCATTAATTTTTGTCCAGTTGTTTACTACTGCTGTGAGTTTTAATATAATAAAACTGATGAACATCATGTGAGAGAAAATTCACATTATCATTGTATATCAGGTTTAGCTGCCTTTTAGATAACAAAGTTGGCTAGTTTTCAATGTCGCTTCTGGGGATCAAACCCGTAGGGCTTTTAGGAAGATTCTGTAAGTTTTCGATCCCTCGAAAGCAACCAAACCAAAAATTAAGTCAAATATTGCCGACTCGGTTTTTTGAGTCGGTTAATGAGAGATAATGGAGCTCGATTGGTCATTGTCGGCTCTGGTACTACTTACATGTACCCCGGGTACTCTTAAATATACTTACATGTACCCCGGGTGCGGTAAATATACGTAATTGTACTCGGTCCATATAAGACTGTACCCGCGTTGTATTCGCGCCAAAAATCCGATGTCGTTAAACGCGCAACTGATTATCTTAAACAAACATGTGTATATATAATTAATACAAAAAAGTCGACAACGACTGATTTAGGGTTAAATTTCCCAGGTATATTTTAGTATATTTACCGTACCCGGGATACATGTAAGTATACTTAAGAGTACCCGGGGTACATGTACGTAGTACCCGAGCCGACAATGAACAATCGAGCGATAATGGAAGGTGCAATATCTCTCATGCCCCCTAGTATCGCCTTTAGCAGTATACAATTCTCAACAGGAAAGTGCTGGAGTCATTGATCCAGAGGGACAAGAAAAAAAATTGATTAATGTTCGAAATAAATAATTTGATTAATGACAATTCTTTTATTTGAGCCAGGTCACAGGAAAAGCGCAGTCCAGTCAGTATCCAATTAAGTTATTTGTTACTGTCAGAAAACCGCTTTTAAGCAAACAGCTTTCAAGCGACTGCAGGCTGATCTAGATCCAAACTGGCTACACTCACCGTAATGTCTCTTTTACTGTGACACAGTTGATTTAACTTTAATATGATAAAAAGTACTAGCATAGACGAAAGATTACAAACCAGTAAAGAGTTTGAAATCCATGTTGAATTTCAGGACAGCTTGGTGATCTGCAAATCCCCGATAAGATGTTGATATCGGGTGTCATGGTCATTCAATAAGTCGCAAAATGCTCGAATACAATTTATAAAGCAACATGTGACTTAAATTGATAACTACAAATACCAGTATGCCAGTTTTGTCGTGTCAAGCTGATACGATCCAGAAAATCATTCATTCACATCGAGTATATATAATTCGAATTCCATCTATTGTTGTCATAAGCGGATATTTAGTAAATAAATAATTCATATATCCTAAATGACAGCTTCTAAATAGCGAAACAAGCCAATTTATGCTGTAAGAAAGTTTTGACACGAGACTCTCATGGGGGCGGCCATTGTTGAATGTTGAAACAAGAACGACCACTCTGCTAAGCGAATGTAGAATTACCGAAATCCCCGCTACACGTCAATATTTTTCAACAGAAGTGGGATATTGTTGTTAAGTTTTTGACTTTACCGCTGCTTTATAATATAACAAAAAGTCCCAGATGAATTTTTGTCACTTAAAGGTCTTTACAGCGGGGATTTCGGTACCTGATCGTGCTAATGCAAATATGCACTATGAATTCATACTGGGAATCCCAATAATAATGTTGATATTTTAGTTTTTCACGATCAAACTTGGATAAAAACAATGTTTCATCAGTGATTTCAGTGTATTATGCAATATTCTATATAAATATCCGCAGTATTTTGAGAAATAATCCATATTAAGTGGGATTTCTGGGGATTTAGGTGGATTCTGGGGATTTGGGGGGATTTTGGTAGTTACGAGGATTTCGGTACTTATACGACCCGAGCATTATCTCAATCGGATTGGCTCGGTCTTTTACATAGGTCGCAATTGTGAAGATTTTTTTGATGGTATCATACCTTACACGATGCTGAAACAGCATCGTCAAAAACAGTTCGGATGTTTATCGGCTTTAAAAATAAGAGATTTAAAACAATTTTAAATATTTAAATTTCTCTGACAGTTTTCGAACGATACCTGTTTTTAACGATATCAACTCGTCGTTCATTTTCCTATGTATGTGTTAGGAATGCTTTTTCGAATAGCAATAATGAAAGATATCGAAATGTTAATATATTGATACCGCTATCTTATCTCACGGCACGATGACAAACGGTACCTGATATAAATCATTTTGTAATTTTGCATATTTATGAGTTCAGGCTTGCGTAATAAAATGTTACGAGAATCGTCGCTTTTAGTTCACTTATGATATGACAATATGTTTTGTTTTTCTCCAATGATTCATAAGCAAATCTTATGTAAATGTAATATGTTTCCTGCGTAAACTAGTTGATATGCATATACAATTTCAGAAAGGTTTTATTCAAGATGGCAGATTTTGACATGAATTCGAACGAAAGCAATAGCAGGATAAAAACTGTTATTGCCCAAAAAGTCGTCATAGGTAGGTTAGAACTATTTGTGATTGATGGATTAAAAATGTACTATCAAAAGTTGGATTAACTTGTGGCCGTTACAAGTCAGAAGATGTTGCCAAAGTTTTTGCATGCCCTGGTTGCGTCGGTGTCATGAAAAACATAAAATCAATGCATTTCTTTGGGAAGCCAACATTGAACAACATGAGCGCAGGAGTTTGGAAAATCAACCCTCTCGAATTCGGAAAGCTGTTCTTGCCCAAGAAGGCTATCGTCACCTTATCACCTTTGACGAAGTTGACTTGAATGGACTCTTAAATATTCTTTTAAATTGTGTGCATTTTCGCAAATACTTTACATTTACGCCACAACCGAGTGGTACGAATTGCTCGCTTAGTAAGGTATTTTTTTGTATTATGAAAGAGGCATTTTTACTATGTAATTGTTTTACCAATTTGCATTCCAGAATGAGAGTGTGTATAATTCGAGTAATTGCAATTTAATGACCTTGCAAAGGAAGAAATACGAAACTGCGTTTCCTTACTTTTTGTGAAATTATTTTAATCAAAATTAAAATCACATTCAGGGAAAAAATGAAGTAAGATTAGCTGTCAACCGGGTTAAACCTTTGTTTCTATAAGCTTGATGAAATATGTATATGTATTACTATAACTGAATATAACATTTGAACTAACTCTAAACCGTTTTTAACTCCGTGTACTTCGCATTGACCGGTCCAACGCGGTGACCCCTGCTTTAATCAGTAATTATTCACAAAGTCGAATAGTGTGTTATGTAATGTGTTGTGTAGGCGTTGAAGACTTTCAGAAATTGTATTCTTATCTGATATCTCGTCAAGTATTTAACAACTCTATTTTATCACATGAACTATAATTTAGACGAAATCATCATGGTGATCTACTGCATTCTCTTATTGTTTCAACAATTAACACAAGCGTGGTATGCACTCTGGTATGTTTTCCTCAAATGTGTAAATCTATTTATAATATGCTCAGAATTTAAAAACACCTTTTAACGTTTTTGGTAAATTGACAAAATTGAAAAACAAATTTGCACATTTTCGTTTTATTTATGATGTTTGCGAGGAAACAGTAATTCTGAACATTTACCACGCTATAAATATCCAATATAATATAATACTTCTTTTGAAGATTTACAAACCCGAAAATAATAAGCGTTACAAACGCGAAACGATTGAATAATTTTGATAGTTCTGTTGTTTTCGTTATATTTTGCTACATTATATTTCTTATATAAAGTATAAAATGCACGACTCACTATGTGAGCACGGGTGGCCGAGTGGTGTGAGTGTATTTTACTTTATGGTCAGTAGCTCGAACCCAGTTGATGATTACTTTTTTCTGTCTTAATTTTTATTATTGTTTTATCCTTGAGCTGTTTTGTTCCAATGTTTACATTTATCAATGTCAAGCATTTCAATACAAGCTTAATTCTGCGCAAAGGTCCCTTTACACACATATGTAAAAATAAATAAGTTATCTATATCTTTTTTAATGTGTTTCCAGAAAAATAATACTTTAAAAAAATCATCAAGCGACAAATTAATTCACATGCATGTCATAACAAATTATTTTCATTAACACATCATATAAACGCGTGCGTTTGTATTATGTAATATGGTTATACTGTTTTGTTCGGGATTTGTTTGCATTTGCTTGAAAATGTCCGATACTGATGTATGTCTTATTTTTGTTCTATGTTGTTTAGAATAGAAAGATAAAAAAAATATTTCAGGTTTTTATTTCAAACTGTCAAATAATGATAAATGTCTTATACATGTTTGTATTGCCGCTGCTTAGCTCAGATCGATAGGAAGAAAAGTGCGTGCGCCACACTTCTACTTATAAGATTTCTGACTCAGAGTTACATGACATCCTGAACACAATGATTACACTGCTTAGCGATCAACAACATCTCAGCAGGGATCAACATGCGATGTAAACAGTTAGGAAGCTAAACAAGGTATAATATCAATGTATTAACAATATTGAACGACATTATGCAATTCCATTTTAAATTTTGTATATTGTACATTACATATGTAAATAATGTATACATATTGGCCATATCTTATTTGTTAAGAATAACGAATTGATTAGAATATTTCGACCTGTGTTAACATAATACAAATACAAAAAGTATTGTCACAAATTATTATCTATGTAATTATATCATTACATATATTTTGAAGATGCTTCTTTCATTTAACTTAGTTAATGCAGTTACTACAACATACAACGGGGCATCTGTTACTAGTATTCCACACATTGTATATGGAAACCGACTTTACCTTTTCTGAGTCAAAGCAAAACATATTGTTTAACATAAGACGGTTAGTCCGTTCTTAAATTTCTGTTGTCGCATATGAAAAACGAGTTAAGTTAGAATGTTAATCTACGCTTTATAAGTCCCCTAACGGTGAAATATGAGGGTACTTATGGTTTGCGCTCTGTGTGTCTGTCAGTCAGTCAGTCTGTCACACTTTTATTGATCCTGCGATAACTTAAAAAGTTCTCAATATTTGTTCATGAAAATTGAAACATGGACAGATGGCAATATGGAAATTATGCACGTCATTTCATTTTGTTCTTCCGTCAAGAATTCTGGATGCTATGAAAACAAATTTAATAGAAATATTGCTGAAAATGGTGGAGTTTCACCGGTAGGGGACTTTTATTGCTTGGCAATTGTCTTGTATATGTATTTGAATAGTGTATTGAATATGTTCATTTCCTACCATCATGATATAGTCTTTTGTTTCTATAAGCTTGATGAAATATTTGTTGCTATACATTAATTTATTTTAAGAGTTATAAACTTTGGCATCCTTACATTTTGTCGTTCGGATTTCATTAAATAATAAATGCATTATATTTATTTATGTTTAAAAAAAGTGTGTATTGTGTAACAAAAGACAGGTATTGTAATATTGTATCATTTATTACCAAACTGTATTATAATGACAAAAAAGAGCTTTATAATGCACACTGTTTATCCATGTTTAAACCTCGTCACGAATGCGATACATAGCACACGTCGAAATCCGTTTGTCTTTGCTTTTTCTTATTGATCCTGTCTAATAATATACATATAAGGCTGACTTTTTGTACATTCTAATTGGAAGGCTACATTCTGACAGTGCTATAATTACAGCATCGAACGTCATAGATTGTATTGAAATCCGAACTTAAATGACTGTTGCGCATGTATTGTATGCGTTAAAAACTAAAATGATTTGTCAGTTGCAGATTGATCAAATTTCGCTGTATCAGTTGGAAACAGTCATAATAATGGAAAAAGATATTTGATGAACGCAATTTCGGATCGGACAATATTGAAACATATGCTAATACAGGCCTGACAATGGTTGATTATTTCTTAACATGTGTTTGTATTTAATTTTTAAAATATGCTAAATTCATTACTTATTATGTTGTGTAATGATATGTACATATTCGTTAAACCGTAGAGCAATCCAACATTCTATATTATATTCTTCAGACTTATTCAATATGCAAAGCGTATCTGAAAACCTGTGAAAAATCGTAAGAAAGCAAAACACTTTTGCGATAAAACAAACATAAATCAACACTTATACAATATTATAAAGTATGAGAGAAACACAAAGGACAATAATTATGTATTTAGACATTGTTCTCTGTTTTAGATAGTGTTCTTATCTTTTTTGAAAATTTTGATTATAGGCGTCGCACTGAAGTGCGGCGACTAGTATGTAATACGTTTTTTGTCGCTAATGGGAGGAGAAATTTTTTTACGGATCAATGTATATATTTTTGTTGTCAGAATATCTTGCATCGTGGTGATTTTTTGTGTAAATTAGTGTAAATAAGTACTGCATTGTGCCTATTATATTTATTACAACATTTATTGTCAGTAATGCAAAGCTAATTCTTTTAATTAATAACTGATCACATGGACTGGCCAATAATAAAAGATCCCAGGGACTTGGCAAAAACGCGAACCGGTGCAACATTCTGCTTTTGTATAAAAACAAAACATAATCAATATATATATATATATATATTGTGGTTTTTCTAAAAATAGCGCAGACTTTTGCTGTTCGATTTTTGGTTTTCACGTATTTTCTTCAATTTTACAAGACGACAGCGATAACACGGTTTAATTGTTTTATTGATAACCGTTACACTACAGTCACTTATTAATATCTTAGTTAGAAGGTGATTTTTCAAGCGGTTTCGTAGTGTAGTGGTTACACGCTCGCTTCACATGTGAGAGGCCCCAGGTTCAAGCCCCAGTAGAATCAAATTATTGTATTTGTGTTCTATGTTAACTTTTTCTTTTGATGTAGTCATTTTAGTTTAAATTAATATGCTGTTTTATTGTAACTATTTTTTGTTTTTAATATACCCATGAAATATATGTGTGAGAGCAGGGGGGTGGGTTCGTAAACACATTCAAACTTTTACAGTGTTTTCATATCAATGAGTACTCAACCCCTTATCGTAAATGAGCAACGTAAGAATAAGTTCAGAATCATCTCCCCTTAATGTTGAGAAAAAAATGAAATTACGCTTATAAGATGACGCAGATTTTTTAAAACCTACACAGTTCTGTTTAATTAATGAAAACTGCACACGGATGCCAGTAAAAAAGGAAACCAGTGTAAATAAAATGAACTATGAAATATTTGGGGGTTACAACACATATAAAAACATAGTAATAGACAAACATCAAATGTATATGTAAGTTATGTTTATGTTCTATATGTCATACAGCAGTTTATTATTTAGACCGTTAATCATACGATAAACCAGTAACACTACTATTGAGACTTGAACATTTGTTTATATTATTGCAATGTGTACATCTTGGTCGGTTACATTGACCCGATAAATGAATAACAGTACTGTTATAAAACACTGAACATCTTGTTAGTTATCGTATGATTTACGCTATGATGTTGATTGTACTTCGAGCAATGTTATATATCTTATTACATGTAAAAAAAATTTATAAACAATACGTTGGACAAACTAATCAGAATGTTTCCCGCAGAATGAATAGCCATAGATTTGATATCAGAAATTGTTCAATAAATCCTATTTCACATGTTGCTACACATTTTGGATCCACTGACAATGATTGCACTTTATCAGATTTCTCCTTTGTACCTATTGATGTTGTTCAAAACAATCTAGACCGTTTATGTAAAGAAACATATTGGATACATAAATTAAAAACTATGATTCATAACGGTCTAAATAATAAACTGCTGTATGACATATAGAACATAAACATTATTTACATATACATTTGATGTTTGTCTATAACTATGCTTTTTTATAAATTATAGTATTACAATTAGACTGTTGTATCATCACTGATCCATCTGTGTATTATGTATTATGTAATATTATGTACTATATAGTTTTCCGCCAAACGACGTTACGTTATTGTATGACGTTGACGTCACTTCCTTTGTATTTGTTTATATTAATGGGTTACAACACAAAATCCTAGATAATGGTTGTTTGGGTGTTATAACACAACATCATAGATGCTGGTTATTTGGGGGTTATAACACAAACTCATAATAATGGTTATACCAGTATCTTTTTCTTTTTGTTTAAAATAATCGGCCAATATGTTTATATTTACAGTATAAACAATCGTTCCATGTAACTTCATTGAGTGCCTTTCACACTGAAATTCTCGACGCCCTTTGATGCTTTGCATCAATACTTATCTTGTTCAATAGTGAGTGTGACGAATGATTTTGTAGCAGGTATTTTAATTAGAATGCTATATCTTTCAGACCACTGGCCAGTTTTTGAAGACGTATAATGTGGCAAATCTTCTTTGCTTCGGTTTTACGAAAAAGGTAAGAACTGTACAAATATCAATTATTGCAACACTAAGTACAAACAAAGGTGCACATATACCTACAGTAGTGTCTTTCTGTAAACAAATAATTCAATTACATTAGGGATGAAAACTAATTATGAAATTATAATGAAATATTCGTGTTTCCTTATCCGATCATATTCGAATCTTCGATTATGGAACCCCGTAATCAAAATGTCCGAACAATAGCTATGTTTTGTCGTCGGAAGAAAACATCTTCGATGCATCTTTGAAGAAGTGGGATGAAGCAATCATCATTTCAAAACAATACTTTTCTTTTGTGTAAAGCGAGAGAATACGATTTTTTATGTGTGTTAAATTGTAATATTGATCAAATATTTTACAATAACACAAAATATGCAAGACAAATTGTACATTGAGGACGAATTTCATAAAATGCAGCAAAGACAAATTAGCGCCCCGAGCCGATTGTGACGAAGATAGTTCGTACATATTTTCCTACAATAACCGAAGCGCTTGTCTTTTTATTAGGATTGGAGTTAATGGTCGTGTGTCGAATGAATAGATATCGTTGCAGGAATGTAAATTGAACCGTTAAACTAAATTTAGATTCACATCGTACATGCATGATATACATTCTGGCGAATTCGACTGTACAGACATTTTGCATTTCAGAATTAAATATCTGGCTTATTTTGCATTTTCGACACATGTTCTTCTCGAATATTACTACGCGAATGCTGATACGTGGTATTATTTAATATCCGTTAGACAGGGGGCTCGAGGATGTTTCGTAAAAATCAATGGATGAATTAATATAGAGCGGATTGGTGATCTTTGTGTGTAACTTTTTATTTACCGACTTGGACAAACTGCACCTCGGTAGGGTTCAAACTGACACGTTGCTTGTAAAAGACCATGATACTATCGTGCATGCCTATTATCAAGCAAAAAAGATTTCGCTTATTGATGAAAGTTGTTATCAGATCAATGCGAATACAGTCGTCTTCATACAGTTTCAGTGTGAATGTGTACTTAAACTTCAATTTTAGGCAGAATATAAGTTATCTGTTTGCAACATCGACTAGTCAAATCGCCATAACGGATTCGAATATTTAAATATACAAACATTCTAGACCATCCCAACATTAAATCGAAACTTCTGTCTTTTTTTATAATGCAGTTGCTGACTGGCCTTGACTAAAAATATGTATCTCCATTATTCGATGTCTAAGAAGCACGAGATAAGGAATTAATATCTTTTTATTCGTCACTGTCCATATTGGCCATCATCGGCCCTCTTGGATTCGTACATTTATTTTTAAAGAATACTCTATAAGACTGGTGATACATCTGTTTGTGTCTAATATTTATGTTGTATTTATATGTTTCTGTATACTGACAATAAGCCTCATTGACACTCGGGATAGTTCAAGGAGTTGATTCAAATTATTCAAGTGTATTAAACTGATTTAAGAAATTGCATGGCATTATGTTATTCAACAGGAAACATCGTAATAGTTTTTATAATACCCATTTACATAGAAAATAATAGGTTCCTGCCTAAATTTTTTGTAATATATCAGGCAATGCTTAGAATAACATATGGGCGAGGCGTGTCGAGCCGTTATTTCATTCGTGCCGAGTCTGATACATTACAAAAAGATCAGACAGTAACCTGTTTTTCTGTTTATCATACCTCCACGTCGAAAAATTCCCATTTGCAATCTATAATGTGTTCATCCGATATTGTCCGTGCATAATTGAGAAAGTTAAATGTTGCTATACTTAATTGAAACGTAACAAAAATGAATCGTTGAATGATTTCTAACAAGTTACACGATTTGATGGAAAAATTATTTACAATTTAGATTAAAAGAGATTTAAAAAGAAATAAATTGCCAAACGCTCAAACATGTATGTATTAGATATAAATAAACACAAAAACACATCTGACTTGTTACAATTATATGTTTATTTAATAAAAAAATAAAATAAAATCGCAATAATTAATATAAAATATGCATTATCGATTTATTGTTTAAATACCCATTCAAGTTCAACAACCAGCGTGGTCAAGAGGTAGACCGTAAGCATTTGCTTGTAGAAGTACGGTGTCAAAGCGCAGGATCGGCATATATTTTTAATTATTTATTATCTTCATTGGCATGATAATTATTCTAAAATAGTCCAACTTTAATAAGTTTGTTTGACATTGAATCTTATGAACGTATTTATATAAAAAACATGTTTGAAAAAATCCCTAAAATTCATTTGAACACCCCACGTGCAGGTTTGTGGATATATGTACTTTTCGAACTATATTATATATCGTTACAGACTTCACATCTCATTTACGGATAGCTGCTTTTTTGGGAATGGTGAGACATACAAAACAAGACATACATACAGGACAGAGAAAAGGCCATCCAGTACATCACACAGGCGCTTAAGAAAGAGATGTGTTGTGTTGTTGTTGATGTTACAGCGGAGTGGAAAAAACGTCACGTGAATGTGCCACTTCCGTGCTTTCTTTCCGGCTGGGAGAGCACTCTCGTAACAGTGCAGTAACTAAAGATCTCCTACATTCTCGGAAAATGATGCTACTGTGGTAAAAGTTACTTTGCGGATGGCGAAACACGGCACATTCAATTATCGCGTTTGTGCAATATGGTTTGTGGTTATTTGCAATGTATTTTCATTGTTTAATATTTTTCTATGAATCTTAAAAATCAGAGACACTGTCATAGAGGGCGAAGGACGACTGGATGCTGGTATCTTTAAGTACTATGTACAAAACATGGCTACAGCATGATGTGGAAACGGGACTTGAATATATCAACGCGCATCTCATGTTTATTATTTTGGACGACTGTATTCATTCGTTCATTCACTCGCTTATTCATTCATTTTGTTAGTGATTATTAAACCATATATATTAAGTTTGTTGTAATATAATGATGTTCAGCTAACGGTAAATGTGTATCAGTGTTTTAGATTGAATAATTATAGCTTTTTGTTACAAATATTTCCCATATATTGCACTTTAAGGATCTGATGAACCCAGATAAAAAATTAATCGGCATAATATTATTTTTTTTAAGTGATAGCATAAAATTGATTTCATCCAATCCATATAACTGACTATAAACGTGGGGATCTTTTAATAAATGATTCGTGCTTAGTTTCGAAATCGTTTGGTCTATATGCAAAATAATACGAAGTGCGAAAATACACTCAACACAATATCATATACAGCTTTTAATAGCATTTGAAACCTTCTTTGTGATATATAATGCTGCATAAAAAAATCTCAGTTTGATAGCGACGCACACGTATCAGTGTATAAAATCTATAATTCATTGCTTTTTGGTATCGTTAAAAACAAGCAAAAATGCCAGTTTCTCAAACTTAAAATAAACAAATAGGTTTCTGATGAGAGCTCATCAACATTTGCCGATGCGGAAAAAGGTTTTCAATCACGAATGCAGTCTGTAAAATGCATGTGAATACAAATTTAAAATTAATTAAAATCAGTCAGTGGTAAAATAATGATGTATAGACTAAGTGTATAATGTAGTAAAGTAAGGGCTGTCGTAGAATATGATTATTTGGTATCAACTACTATCAACTATGAACGCAATTTAAATCATCTTTTTTATTTTAGATGAAAGATATCAATTTATATGTTTTACTTTGCATATAAATAAATGTACAGTCTTCATTCCCATTTCCGAATCGGCACAGAAGAGTTGCATCCATAATATATATATATATTAAAACATCAAAGCACTAACAAAAAGGCAGTGTTAGTGTTATATGTATGCACATTGACCTAATTTTCACAAGAACAAACTTTTGATATAGTATTGTTTGACCAACTGAACAATCACATTTTATAATTGTCAAGAATACTAGTGATTGACGATAAACATATGGTATTCGCATGTTAATTATTTGCAGTTTAAATCAATCTTATTTAATATTTGTTTGCTCTTCTGTACATAATGGTAGGTGAGATCTTATTTATTATGAAAGACGGAGACTATTTGACGGGCATCCCGTTAATAATTTTTCTTGGAAGTTTAACTGTGTTATACAATTAAGCTTGTATTTTACCCTTAAGTGCAAGTACGCTCAAAAAGTGTTATAAACTTAATTATTCAAATGCTCATATAATATATCTTCCAGAAAAAAAAATACATAAAACAATCGTATGGTCTAGCAAAATGATAATGCGACAGGGTTACAATGGAACAATATTACAAGAGCTGCATGCTTTGAGAAAATACAAGATTTATCACTCGTTAAAGCCACACACCTTGCGTCTGACTTTGAAAGGAATTTCATGTTAATCAATACACATAGATGCCATTTGAAAGTAAGCAAAATTGTCATTTAATCAAAATCCTAGTTAGCAAGTAATTTATTATTTTTCAAACGGTACCGCTTTTAAAACCGAAAGTAGGATTTCTAGACGTAGTCCAGTCAATCTACACTTTGACCTCAAACAAATTGCAACAGAATTTTTTAGTGCGCAAATATGTTGATTAAAGCATTATGTAAATAATATAAAAAGTCTAGAAAAATCCATGTTGGGGAAAGTTGTTAAATTTATGAATTTTTTTTAGTAATTTTAAATGATATTTTGTGACATGTCTCGACTACCGTAGATCTACGCACGGAAAACATCGTCTGCAGATGAACGATAGTGGGTTTCCATTATTTCTTCAAAGTCGGACAGTTGCATATAATTATCAAAATTCGAATGAGAAAGGTAAGTCTAGCAATATACATTTTATTCAATAATTAATATTTTAGCGCATGTACATGTTTAAACGGCGCATAATGTCCGTAAATGAAAAATGTAATGTGTTTTCGTGTTTTCTCATTGATGACAATCCAAAAACGTATATAAAAGCATGTTTCGTCTCAAAACAGGAGCTTCAATGATCTACTTTGTGTTATTTGTTTATTTCTTTTGCATATGTATTTATATTCTGCTTTTGATTGATAAAGCTATTACCAAAAATCGATTTCTAGCGGTGGCGAGAATTTGTTAAAAAATTTAAAAACTACGGAAGCCTATATCTGCCATAAAATCTATAAACGGATTTAAAAACCGAACTTTTAAATGACCTCTTTAATGTATACATAATAATCGGCATGATTGCTTGTAAAAATTAATTGAATTACTAGTAAAATTCTGAAACCTAACAACTTATTTCCGTCTATTAACATTTCAGATGGATTTCCAAGGGAGGTGTTTTGAACTGTTAGATATCCAGTAAATACGAATGGGTAGCAGGCCAAAAACAACTTGAATTTTAAAAGGTAAGATTCGTCAATTAATCTATATCGTAACTGTCTGCTTATTGAAGCTGACAAGATGTTAATGTGCCAAGTCAACAATCACTAAGTGTTATATGCCATTAAAGTTTATCGGTGAATATTTCGGTTTATATTTAGTTCTATTTTCACGAAATACAAAGTCCATCTCGTTAAAAATTGAAATTTATAAATAAACCATATAATTGTATGTTTGGTCAGAAAAGTTAGTTCTTTTAACTTATAAAATAAAAATATAATTTCAGGATGGATTTCTGTCGGATCTGTAAGCGGCAGTTTGACAACAATGCAAAGGCCGTGAAACTAAGTGAGAAGGGCTGCCATGGAATCAATGAATAAAGTGAAAAAAAAAATGACAGTTTGAGAGTTGAATCCGGACAGTTTGTCCATGTGGAGTGCAGAAAAACATATTGTAACCCAAACTATATTAAAAGAGACAATAGGAATGTACAAGAAAAACTCAGTACTAGTCCCCCTTTCACTCCTTTGAGATCAAAGACTGATAACATTTCATACAAAGAACATTGTTTATATTGTGGCCAATCTGTTATTGATAAAGGGAGAAAAAGAACGTGTGATGTTTGGTCAGTAATGACACTAGAACCTACTATTTTAAATATATGTTTACAGAGGAATGATGTTTGGTCAGATACGGTTCGGGCAAGGATAGAACAGGTCAATGACTTGCCTGCAGCGAATGCAATTTACCATCAAACATGCTCATCAAATTTCAGAACAGGGAAAGATATCCCAGAAGAATTTCAGGTGCAGCCGTCCAGTGATAAAAAACGAAGGATTGGTCGACCAGAAGATACAGAAGCAAGTGACGCATTCTTAAAGGTGATGACATTTTTCAAAGATAATGATGATGAGCAAGTGACAATTAAGCAACTACAAGATAAAATGGTAAGCATTTGTGGCGACAAAGCATACAGTATTACCTATCTAAAATCCAAAATAATCAGCCACTTTGGTGAGGATGTGATAATCACTGAAATAAATGGGATAGAAAAATGTTGTGACCCTGAGGAGAACTGCAACATCGATTCTTCATGATTTCTACCGCCAAGGCAAATCTGAAAATACAGAGAATGAAAAGGTGAAATTGATCAGAACAGCTGCAAAATTAATAAAAAGTGATATCAAATCCAAAGAAGTCGATAAAACTTTTAATCCCAATTCATTAGATATAGCTTCAAGTGAAGCCAACAAGAACTTCTTACCAGACAGTCTGTACCTGTTGTTGCGTGAAGTGTTCAGCGAACGAGACGCAGATACTAAAATAAGCGCTATAGGCCAAGCAATTATGCAAGCCACTCGTCCTAGAATTTTGATAGCCCCTCTACAAATTGCACTGGGAGTGCAATTACATCACTTTACATCTTCGAAATATATCGGGGAACTCTTGAACAGTTTGGGGTTCTGTGTCTCATACACAGAAGTACAGACATTTGAGTCGAGTGCTGCTGTATCGGAAAGTGGCGATTTAAACAATAACACTATTACGACAAATGAAAACTTTATACAGTATGTTGCCGACAATGTGGACCATAATTTGTGTACACTAGATGGATCAGGAACATTCCATGGGATGGGCATGATTGCCTGCCTCACTCCAGGAAATTTCGGTACCAAGCCTGTAAAACGTCAGAGTGTGTCTTCAGATCAACTTTTGGTCTCAGGGAAAATAGATATTGCTTACTACCGACCAGACGCAAATCAGTGCACATCTTTAGAGTTAGAAGAATTAGATGACTGGAAAGCCATTGACCGTACTGCTAAGTTAACACTTCTTGCACAAATCACATGGCCCTTGCGAAGTCCAGATCCCGAATGGTCCTGTTTCATGCAACTGATAAGACAAGGTGATTATCCTGGTAAATCATCCGTGATGTTTCTTCCCATGATAGACATGGCTCCGGGGGATATGTCATGCATATATACCACTCTGCAGTACATCGAGCAACATGCCAATAGATACAACCAGTCGGCAATTGTAACGTTCGACCAGCCTCTATATTGGAAAGCTATGTGGTTACAAACGAAAGCAGCAATAGTCCTCTCAAAAGAATCTTGGTTCGACTTGGTGGTTTTCATTGCACCGTGAGTTTTCTAGGTTGCATTGGCCAGTTAATGTCAGGCTCCGGTTTGAATGAATTGTTAGAAACAATATATGCAGAAAATACTATCCCACACATGATCAGTGGAAAGGCAGTGTCGAGAGCAATAAGGGGTCACCTTTTAGCCAGCAACGCACTGAATGTTCTGCTCATGCGCAAATTCTTCAGGACTTTCTATGATGAAGTTGAACGACCAGCATACACAGACAATCAACAGGATGAACTTACCATATATGTGGATACAGGGAACTATCACGGTGCAGTGAACGAATTGACACATGCTTCAAAACTACAACACAGTGACTTATCAGTGACAATACAAGACGACACAGAGGGGCAACATGATACAGATGTAGACAGAGATGTTGAACAAGGCGATATGAAAATTCAAGTTCTTGATGTGAGTGCAGTAGGCAGAGATGTTGAGCAAGAAGATATGGAAGCACATGGTGATGATGTGAGTGATGGTGTAGACATAGATATTAAACAATGCGATATGGAAGTACAAGGTGATGATGTGAGTGCATGTGTAGACATACATGTTGAACTAGGTGATCTGGACGTGCAAGGTGATGATTTTAGTACAGATGTAGACAGAGAGGTACAACGCGATGACATGGTAACACACAAAGACGCAGGAATCGAACATAGGGACACAGGGTTGAAGCTTAATATGAGTGATTTAGTACAGTACTATAAGGGGCTTGTATCTGGAAATATTTGTGCGGACAAGGCGTACCAGAATGACATTTTAGATCAGGTGGAAAGGGAGTGTTTTAAGTTAAAACAAGAGCTTAAAAGATACCCAACTGCATCTTTATGGATAAAGTACTTAGAAATGGTTGATATACTGCGACTCTTTATTGCTTCGGAACGCACTGGACAGTGGAAGCTTGGATTGCATGCTATGCAGAAAATGTTACCATACTTTGCTGCAGCTGGTCATAACCTGTATTTGAAATCTGTGTATATCTACCTACAAACAATGCAGAACCTGTCTAGAACCCATCCAAATGTACATAAAGCATTTATTGAAGGATATCATGTAGTGAGACGCAGTGACAGATATTGGGCAGGGTTGTCAACGGACTTGGTCATAGAGCAAGTTTTGATGAGGTCATTGAAGAGTGCTGGAGGAATGACCCGTGGAAGAGGGATGACAGAGAACCAACGTGCACAATGGCTTCTATCAATGCCATCATGCATTGATATTAACAACGCTATGCAAGCATTTTGTGGAAAAGAATTTCACACAAGCCCACAACATAAAGAAGTTGGAACATCTAGATCAATAAGAGATCGGAAGGACACGCAGACTTTGATTTCCCACTTAGAGGAACGTAATCCTTTTAGAGAAGACGAACTTCTTTTCAATATTGAAACAGGAGTAACATCACATTCAAGTGTAAATGCACACAAAGCTGAAATGATAGCTAAAGAAGTCGTATCATCAATGGCCGGAAAGAACGCTTTCGAAATTAGCTTCAAGAAGAGTCAAAAGGCAGTGACACTAGATGCAGCACAGCAGATAAGCATTAATAATGAACCACTAAAGGTTGACCCGCAGCTTCTTTTTCAACGGTTGACAATAGCCGCACAGAGATTAAGTGACAACTTACCTGATGTTTTTACATATGAACTCTATGGTGTGACGTCTTCTCTATTCGGTTCTGATGGACTTATCAGGGAGTCCCAGAAATGGCCACTTGCAGAAACGATTTGGAATGTTGGGGATTGCATGCATGAAGAAAACCTTGATGATAAAAACTACAGATATGTACTGGATGGAGGCTCATTACTACATCAAGTGCCCTGGAAGACGGGTATGTTGTTTTCAGAGATTTCCGAGTCTTACGTTAGATACATCAACAACAGGTATCCAAATGCTGTCATTGTATTTGACGGATATGCATTTGGTCCATCTACAAAAGACACGACACATATACGAAGAACTCATGGTATAACTGGTGCAAAGGTGTATTTCAATTTATCGTCGCCGTTATCAACAAAGAAGGAAACTTTCTTAAAGAATTCCGAAAACAAACAAAACTTCATTTTTGCGCTTGCTGGAGAATTGGAGAGGAATGGGTTCGATGTTTACCACGCTCAAGGAGATGCTGATGTGTTGATAGTGAAGACTGCTTTACAAATTGCAGAAAACAGCAATGTTGTTATCGTAGGCGAGGACACGGACTTGCTAGTAATTGCCCTATATCACATCAAGTCAATTCATAAAACAGTCGTCTTAAAGCCAGCAGCCAAACAAACGACATCAAAAGTTGTTCGGATATGGGATATTCAGAAGGCCAAACAAGTATTGGGCGGACAAACCAGAACGTTGCCAGTTTTACATGCAATATCTGGTTGTGATACAACATCCCATATTATTGGAATCAGCAAAGGCGCAGCTTTAAAAACTTTCCTTAAAAATGAAGAGGTAGTAAATGATGCCTGCGATTTTTTGTCACACAGCAACAAGGATGTTGTTATTGCGAGTGGTGAACGAATTCTGGTTGCATTATTTGGCGGATTGTCCGTTTAGACACTGGATGTGTTGAGGTTAAGGATGTTTTCGCAAAAGGTCATGTCGAGAACCAACTACGTTCAGGTTTAGTCATTGCCACCAACATCCGCCGCCGCTAAATACCACAGTTTAAGAACGTTTTTCCAAGTTCATGAATGGGTTGAAAATGGAGAAAACCTTTCGCCTACTGAATGGGGATTCGAACTGAAAGATAATAAGTTAATGCCCCAGAAAACGGATCGACCTGCTGCGCCAGAGAAGCTACTGAAAATGATGAAATGTAAATGCAAACAACACTGTGACACAAAGAGATGTTCATGTAGGAAAAACGGCTTAGAGTGTTCTGCGGGATGCTCAGGATGTCGTGGAATCAGCTGTATAAATGTACAAAAGTTCAGCGAAACCGACTCTGATATTGACTAAAACACATGTTTAATTAATGAGACGCCAATTGTACAATGACGAATTAGATTAACTAAAAGTTTAAACTGTCATTATATCCATTATTATTACTGCGACTTTTAAAACATGTTTTACATCATTTGCAGTTATTTTAACTTCAAAGATGTACTTATTAGTGTACGTAACATATTTTTTTTGGACTTATTATATACAAAATAATCAAGTTTACAGATTTTGTAATAGTTACTTCGTTAAACTGCATAATATGATATTTGACCTTTTAAAAGTCAAGGTCAACCATTGTGACCCAAGGTAAATGCATTATTTATATATATTTAAACATTTAGTAAATGAGTATGAACTTATTTAAGAAAAACTATGTATCTGATACTGCTTATATAGAAAATTCACATGAATTGAAATGAAATTACTTTGTATAAGACTACCCCACCCACTCTTTATATAGAGATACAACACAAAGTTTAAATAAATATTTGTATAATTATGAAAATTCTGACAGATATATTCTTATCTCATATTTTAAACAAATGTATGTGTGTAAAAGTATATAGATCTATACAAGACGATGATTAAATTGTTATATTCAACACTACTCAATAAAAGCTATGTGTTACCAACTTACCATATAGAAATACCCCACCCACTTTTCAATTATATATATATAAAGGGGACAAATAGTGTGTTATAAAAGATAATATAGTTTCTGTTAATGTTATTGTCATAGTAGATTTAAATAAAGCTATGTTAACATGGATGTTTTATGTGAAAATGATGGGAAATGAAATGCATATGAATTATAAGGAGTTTCAAAGTAGAAAAAAAATACATTCATTAGCTTATATTTGGTCTCGTTTTTTGTAACTTTCCCCAGCTTAGATTTTTCTAGACTTTTGATATGTTATATTATATGCATTTATGATTTAAAAACACCAAAAACATTTTCTGTTGCAATTTGTTTGAGGTTTTGGGTGTATCTGAGCTAGAATGACTGGACTAACGTATACGTCCATTCATTTCGACAAACGCGATTATTTGTTAGTTTTAAAGCCCAACAAGAGACGGATTTCTACCTTGTGACCACCAGATATAATCTATTTGGCATAGATAAAATGAAGAAAAAAAGCCAAGTTAGCAAGTTATTCAATATTTTTCAAACATTACCGCTATTAAAAACAAAAGTAAGATTTCTAACGTATACGTCCATTTATTTTTAAGTTTTAAAGCGCAAAACGACAGATTTCTACCTTGTAACCACCATATATATTCTAATTGGAATAGATAAAATTTTCTTATTTATACTTAAATTTACTATGCAAAATAAGGTGTGTGGCTTTAAACCTCAAATGTTCATTTGTGTCATACTATTTTTATAGCAAAAGAAAACAGTTATCGACTTCACTAAGGGTGGAATATGGTCTGTGACCTCTTGTATCTTCATGCATTAGGTGAATTAATGACCTTAAGAGTTTTTAACATTCATTCTGGCTAGAATGTACATAGTATTCTTTATTCAAATATACCTATACACTTACCATTTCTTGTAACATTATTTTAAGGATAACCCGAGAGATACATGTATGTTAAAAGTGTAAATTGCAGTACGGCCATAGTGTATCACATTTCTTGCATTGTTGATTCGTCATTTATCCGTCACGGTACTAAAGTATAGACTAAAATTATTGTTATAATTTGTTTTAAGCTGAATAAAAGTTAAAAAACTGTTTAATAATTTAAAGCACATCAAGGCGTAATTACACTAAACGGGCAAATAATAAGTGTAATACAATTTTCTCGCTGTAATCTGTTCCGTTTTAAATGAACTTTATGCCGTTACACTATCCCTTAAACGACGAACAAAGGACGACAATCTTGTTGTCAAGACTGATATCTTCGTAGTCCGTCAAAAGTTTATGAAGTCGTTTAACAGTGATCGTTGTCAAGAATGGGTTAAATAACCGCTATTTGAGTCCATAATTCATTACAGTTATTTGTTAGGTCGATACTCAAAATAATTGAATACTTAACTAACTCTTTCAAACGTGAATTGGTTAACAAACCGCCGTGACGAACTGAAATATTGTTAACAACGGCCATTATTCCAAATAAAACAAAAATAATTACTTTGCCAATACATCGAGTTTTCAACAAACGTCGTATATTAAATCAAGTAGCGTCTCATTCGAGCTGTGCGTATATGTTTAGAATAACTATTTAATTGGTAGATTGGTTTAAGTGTTACTCCAATAATTCTTTGTTTTTATAGAAATATAAGTAACAAATGGATACTTAGCAAAAATATATGTCCCATCATGTAATGCTTCCGTTATCATTTGTCACAGCATCGATTTAGGAGAAAATAAGACAAAACAACTCTAGTCAATAATAATTGGTGCATAAAAACACACAAGATGTTAAACTCCTGCGTTTACGATATTTATTTAATGAGAATTATATAAACGAGTATAGCAAGAACGGTTCAAATAAAACTGTTCTGGCTAAACATCAATTAATAATTTCTTATATATAAAAGGCCAAGACAAAAGAAACCCATAATGATATATGTGTGGAATGAAGAAAAATTACGCACTTTTTTTCGTGGTACTGTATCCTAGCAGTAAACAAGTATTTGGTGCTAAAAAAATGAATGACATAGTTATGGCTCGGATAAGATCATTTAGGGCCATTTTGACATTCGAACTCTAAGTGTGACCTTGACCTTGGAGATATGGACGTACTTCTTTTGCGCGGCACACGTCAAATGATGGTGAACACATGTGCCAAATGATATTAAAATATCATAATGAACGATAAAGTTATGGTCCGGACAAGCTCGTTACGCCCGCCCGCCCGCCAGCCAGCCCGCCAGCCCGCCCGCCCGCCAGACCGCCAGCCCGACCGCCCGCCCGCCCGCCAGCCCGCCAGCCCGCCCGCCCGCCCGCTGCGCGCCGATATTCGCCAATCTAATAACCATTTTTTTCCTTAAAAAAAACTTGTTAAAATTTTTTTAAATAATACGCCGCGGTAAAACCTCGCACCTGTCTGGGAGAAAATTGTTTCCCTTATACATATTTACTAAACTCTTACACAAAACTCTGTTCTACTGTAACCGCAAGCCAAACGGTTTTGCTATTTTTATGTTAATTATAGCCATAAAGAACAACGACAAAGATTTATTGTGATATACAGGCCAACGACACCTGCCCCAAGTTATGGAAAAACAATTGCATATATTCAAAAGCGTGTGTGCGCATAACATTAACAAGCTTGGTGTAGATTTTACTCATAGGACAAGGCAGTAAAAGTAGCTAGCTTAGAACTTAAGTAACTCCTTCCGTCTAACCAATGCAAAGTAAATATACGATGCTAGGTCCTTAATGTAAGTTTCAATTTGACTTGACATTAATATATGAAACGTCAAAACCTTGGGATTATGCGAAATTTACTCGGAATAAAACGTGCCCTTAAATCCTTCCACACTGGACAGATACAAACAATATGATATTCCGTTTCAACTTGTTTTGAATTGCACACTTTATAAGTTATCTCGTGTATAAGAACATTAGAATACCGGCCCCTTCCTATTTCAAGTTCACTGTAACCTGATCTAAATCGCGAATAGCAATTCCTGTATTTTCGTATGCATAGAATGCCAAGGTACCTATCATGACTGTGCGATGATTTTATATGTTTATGTACATTCAATTTTGGTGAATTGCTAAAAGAATCTCTCCATGATTGGATGAATTGGTCTCCGAGATGCATCGTAAATTCGTTAAAGAATGTGTTAAAATGTGGTCCATTACCGTTGTTTCAAACGTTCTTGCAATAAACGTTTAATTTCCATTGCCCAATTCACAGCAAGATTGTCCGAAGTATCAAGCAAATAATCGTAAAATTTTCGTACATATCTAGAGTAAGGCATTTTTATTATGTTCTACCAGAATTTTAAGCACCTTTTCTGAGCATTTAGCGACCACAGTCAAAAAGTGTGACAGTATTTGGCGTTCTTTCATTTAAACATACATATCTTTTACACACATAAATGGATTTTAAACCCCACAATTCACATCCGTTAAGTGAAATTTGCAAAACCTTTTAGTCAAACATTTTTAAGAAAAACATCCCTGTTTTAGCCTATATTACTTGCAAATTGATCCGTTAAT
This sequence comes from Dreissena polymorpha, assembly GCF_020536995.1. NCBI lineage: Eukaryota > Metazoa > Mollusca > Bivalvia > Myida > Dreissenidae > Dreissena > Dreissena polymorpha. Next base: position 151,834,925 of record NC_068356.1, on the reverse strand, counting down.
CCAACTCTAGGAAGAACGCGCGTTTTCACAGTTTTATACATCCATCCCTTGTAGCACATTAAGTAAGATACCTTTGACATTCGACTGAATAAAGACTTCCCATAACTTTTCTCTCATCAAAGAATCAAATGCGGCTTTAAAATCAATAAACGCTGCATAGATTTTCCGGCGCTTTTTCGATATAGTTTAATAAATCAAAGTCTAAATCACAGATGCGTTTTCGGTAATTGAATAACCCGCACTTAAGCCCGCTTGCGACTCGTCTATGTTTGAGAAAACATTTGCGAGAAATATCAGAGTATGTTAGTAAATGTTATGCAAAATATGTCTAGTAGTGTAAACCTCTATAATTGGAAGGCAATTGCTATCACTTGTTTGTGCATTGGGGTTATTATGGCCTCGCTGCTGCAATCTAGCTACATAACTGTCGAAAATATTCAACGGAAAAGCGCTAACATTAATGGAATAATGGTTTCTTACGCTTGGATGAAAAATTGAGAGGGTATTCAATCTGGCTCGGCGCTTTTTGACGGATTAAGGGTTTTTACGCTATTAAGTATTTCTTCTTCCTTTATTTAATCATTGAATATAGTGTCCTCGATTTCGCTAAGCTCGTTATTGGGGAGATTAACATGGATATCTACGCATTTTAAGTTCGAGCTAAATAAGGATTCAAAATGTTCATACCAATCACTGTCGGATGTATTCGCAGTGTTTATGGCCTTTCGTCTTCCGGTTAAGATTTTTATTTTTTCCAAAATGATCGCGTATCATTTCACAATTTCAAACAAGTCATAGATTTTTTTTTAAGTTTTAATCGTATTTCGTTTTATCACATATAGCTTTGAAGCGACGTTTTACATCTTTAAAACCTGATTAAACCACGTTGAACGGTCAAATGAAGGATCGGGCTTGGGTTCATGAACAAAACACGCTGTTTGATATCACACGCAATCGAGCTTACAGTATCGTTTACATCAACCGACATAATGTTACATAAAGAGTCGCAGCTCGAATAAAAGCTGTAATATTCTCTTTTAATATTGGCAATGTTAAATCGTTAAGAACATAATTGATGTAGGCTTTTGAATTGTGAGGATTACCTTGTTGACGATTGATAGCAATATTAAATCAAACCTCAAGAGGCAGGTGACACGATTGGTTTCGTTCGCAAAGGTAAGCACCTATTCGCATTACAACAAATATTCCATTACACTTTTGCCGTTGCTACCCAAGTGTGTATAACTGCCTTTACCTTTGTCCTCTTCTTATCTTCCGTTAACAATAAGTAATACGAACTCATTGCAAACCGTAAGGAAAGCAACGACCTTATGGATTGCAGACTGTGTCACAGGATGTCCGTTTTCCGCAGAAACTGGAAAGAACGTTTTACTGGTCTCTCAAAAAAGGGACACCTTCGAGCTCATCGTTAGCTTTTCAATCGTTTTTGTCCACAGGATGCGCATCAAGGTCACCCATGGCAAGTAAATGATAATATTCAAAGTCAACATCCTAAGGGTGGACGATACGCAAAACATGCTAAAATATTTTAAGTGATGCAAACAACCGCTTATCGATAGATAGTTAAGCACAAATTGTACATGAGGAAGATATTTGCGTTATATTATCCTTCAACTAGTTATGGACGAACACTGAGACTCCATCCATTGGTCTCCCGTTAACTTCAAATTGAAAATCATTCACATGAAATGATGTATAGTTCGTGAAAATGCTTACCATAAGACTATTCTATATACCCCGTGTTTTTAATAAGCAAACTATGTTAAATGTTTCTAAATATTTCACAAAGTCACAATGGAGACGGGCTGTGTAGGGCTTTTAAAGGTTCGGCTAGCGTTTGGCTCTATAAGAATTAAGCAGACTATAAAAAGTAAAATACTGGCATATACAAAAATAACAATTTACTTAAAATGAAGTAAAATATATTTGTAAACTCATTTATTACAACAAGTGAATGACGTGCTCCATTTTAGTGTTTGCAACTTTATATGTTCGTATATTTCTTGAACTATGTATAAGGATAAGAATTCGCTGCAGCTGCATTATCTTCATGTTCAAATGAGTTGACTTAAAAATAAATATTTAAAATCTAGTATGCTTACAAACAGCAGGTGCTATTTAAAACAGTCATGAAAGGTTAAATCTATATGATCCCACGTGCAAAGGTATAAATGCGAATGGTCAATGTGCGTTACAATATTCAATTTTCAATTACACACATAGTTGTTGTTAAGATGAACAATTTTTTACAATAAACTACAATTTATCATAATGAAGTAGAATAAGAACAACATTACTGCCCCTCAACCAACAATCTTCAAACTAACATATTTGCAAATTTGTATTGGTCACATTAAAGTGCCAATGGCTTAGCTATATTTACGCTTGTAATGTTGTCCACAAAATCAATAATATTTTGTTTGACGTAACGTTTTGTTTAAATTAGTTTAACTATAATTGCTCTACCATTAATGATGTGCGTTTGTTATCCGTATAGTTGATATATTATTGCGCAATATCACTTACGTAATCTTATATATATATATTTATATATATTACCATAGAAACAACAATCATAACGTACCGTTTGGAAGCTTGGGACAAACACATAAGAGTTAACCGTCAAAATGCTCATTCTATATGAGTATTTTATAAAAGCTTTAAAGATTAAATAAATACAAATCTAGTCTATTTGGACTAAGATTTTGTTTTCAGGAGAACAAAGCATGTGATTTGGCAGTTTCGGATAGCGTTCCTAAATAAGCATTATCAATGTCTCATACGTCGGGAACATCACATTTGGCGGCATGGCTAACTTAAGCAGGCGATAAATGTTGCGAATACCATCCACAACAAATACCTTCCAAAACATTCAGTCTCAATTTCCGACGAAATGCAACCGGACAGGTCCAACAATTGTCTTAAGAAAATACATTCGTAAGGTTGCACGATTTTAGCGTTCATTATTGCAAACCAAATCATACACCAATACTGCATGAAAAACATAGTATTTTATTTGATACCCATAAAAAAATGTGTATGGGCACAGATACCTGTTTTATGAGCTCACGAGACCCGGTTCAAACACAGCCCAGAAAGGATAAGTCAAATGTTATGACCAAGTTTCAACAAGATAAGGCAATACATGTTGCATTACGTGCGTTAACAAGGTTTCACAATATCAATATGAGGAAAACTGCACCTCCCCTCCCCACTAGCGGCTATGGCATTCAAAGAGCCAGAACAATGTTCACATTCAGCCAAGATATCATCAGAACAAGTTACCTTACCAAGTTTCGTAAAGATTGAACTGTTCATGTGGCTTCTAGAGTGTTAACCTGGTTTAACTATTTCCGTATAAGGAAACCTGCCCCGCCACCTGGCAACAATGCTTTTAAATGGACCGGATCCAGAGTTAAACCCCTGCATCTGTGACTTCTAGAGTGCTAACAAGGTTTTCCATTCCATATAAGGAAAACTGCCCTGCCACCTGTCATAAATGGTTGTCAATGGACCGGAACCATACTTGGATCCGGTCCAGAAGCATTAACAAATGTTTTACCAAGTTGCATGACGATTGAACTAAACATGTGACTTATATATATTATTTAAAAGGTTTCACTAAAGTCATATACGAAAAACTGCTCCGAACCCTGGCGGCCATGGTTTTCAACGGATCGAAACAATTTTTGAACTCGGCCAAGATGAGAACACATTAGAAAAATATGCTGACCGACTTTCATACATATTGAACGTCTAGATTGTTTTTATTATTATTATTCATGTTAAAGCATGTATTGTATGCATACATGTACATGTCTTTCATTTGCAAACAATGGTTTCAACACATTTTACAGAAATATGCCTTATAATGTTTTAGACCTTGGTTTGTAACATTTCTGTCAGTGAGAACAGATTGTGTTCTAATATATATAATCAATGATGGCCGTCCGACCACTGCCAATATTTTTTTCTTTGCCATGTATTCGTTCTGTATGTGTTTCAATTACTCCATAACACCAATCAAACGGCCTTAATACATAAATTTTAAATATTTGATCAAAATTTCATAATAAGAAGCAATCAAAAATGCAATGTGAACATATTTGTAAATTCGATTTCAACGCAGATTTAGTGAAAACAACTTGTTTATTTTAGGGTCGAGCTTACAACTATATTCTTCCATTAGATACCATTAACCGCATGAACAATAAATAGCCCATCGCGCAAAATTGAAGGTTAAAATCAAATAAAAGCAAAATATTCATTTTGTGAACATATTTATCGTGTGCTGGGGAAAAACGTATTAGGGACAATTTATATATTCATATTGTAATGGGCTGCACATCAGACGGATTTCATATAAATATCAAACAACTATAAATGTGTTTTTCCACTCAAGTTAATCTATCTGTCGTGTAAGTTGGCCACATCATGCCTTTAAATACCATAATACATTAGGAAAGCGAATTTTCTTTTGAAGGTAACATAGAACATACATTGTATTGCAATTGCCTGGGTAATGGAGCTACGTTTAGTAAAATTCCGTCTTTAAGATTGAACGTGTTGTATTCGTTATATTTACCATTATAAACAAATAATTATGAATGGTCTGACATTTACTTGCACATTAAATCGATTCCCATGGGATGAGAGTGAATTTGCTAAATTGATTTTGTTTTATTTTTCAAAGTCGAACGACATGGGTAACTGAACGACCACTTGGTGACAGCAGATACAAACAACATAGTGTGTTAGGAGTTTGCATACATTTTGAGTTTACTGCATTACTTGGATGATGCTTAATCATTTGGTCTAAGAAAAAAACACTTACACCATAATCTCTACGGTCGTTGTTTGACCAAATTAAAAACACAAAACTGTTCAACATTAATGTCGGGCTTACGTTAATGAAGTTTCACATGCTAACAGTACAATGCGGCTAACATCAATTCAGTATAAGATCCCACATCGGGGCAGGGAACGAATCGAGTTGAGATGAAAAGAAGATCAACGATCAACGCTCGGTTATCGCACTGCGATCAACAAACATCGGATTCGTTAAAGGTGTATCATGAAGAGCTCCGTTCGTCAGTCATCGTGTGGAGGCCCTAAGGCCATCAGACTGTCGCCAGCCGATGTTTATGTCCCTGGGAAATACCTTTGTTTTTTGCGCTACACACCGGGCGTTCATATCATATTTTCATATTTTCTGTGACTAGACAATGTGTTGCATGTCTGCTTTTATAATATTAATTATTTAAAATACATGGTTCGATGGTGAATGAAAGAAATATCAATGCATGGAAAGTAAGCATTTAAATTATAAATGAATGAGACAGATACGGAAAATTAAACTTACACGAAATAATACGACAGAAGTGAAAATATAAATGCAAATGTGACGCGTGATAGGTTATTAAATTGTCATGGCAGAACATGATATATAATTCAGAGGTGCGTATTGATTTTGAGGATGATGCGAACATACGTTGCTGCCTTTCTACGCAGTCTACTTCAGCAACTTCATCGAGCGGACGGAGAAAAAACTTAACTGACAGCATGAACGTGTGCAGGTTGCATTTACGCCGGACATTTGCCGCAATCATATTGGTTGATTTCGCAATACTAGAATACTCCATTGGAACAGCAGGTAAGGAAATAGTTTGTGTATATCTTCCTACAAATATATTATATTTTTAGATACATGTGTATGCATATTTAATCAATTCTTAGATAAACTGAAGTGTAATCAATTTTTATATAAACAGTTTCTTTTTCGTAATTGGGCAAGACAATTTCTTTATCTTTATTTAGCTTTTTCACAAAATAGGTGCCTTTTTACCTGCATATTTTTCTGCCATTTGTAAAATACGTATCTTAGTGGTAAAGGGTAAACCTTTAGAATAAAGCATACTGCCTAAGGAAATTTTATTACATTAGGCCTTCTGTTTATAAATTCCACTAATTGCTGAATACAACGAATAAATTTGAACTGATTAAATTAGCTTAATTTGTAAAATAAGCTCTGGTTTTAAGAAATAACATTTAACATTTATAATGTCGTTACTTAACTTTAATAGTTATCCTCCATATATAATAAGGATTTTACCTTGTATTTTGTAAGCGTATACGATGTCGCTTATGTTTATAGTATTACTATGTGTATTGCTGTGACATAATTGTATTTGAAATATCGTATGTTGAGACGATGTACAATGTGCAAGTTTGAATACATATCTGTCTTGTATTGTCTTGTTAACCGATGCAGTGCCTTGCATCGTAGGTTTTGATAAGTGATTGTTAATGAAGGCGTCCCTCCATATAATATTTGACACATAACTTTTTACCCTGTATCGTGAATAATACATAACGAGCCTATGAAAATGCGTTTTGTGTAAACAATAATACCATCAAATACGTTGTGTCAATTATAATGCGCGAATGCGTCTTGTGCAAAATAGCATTACTCGAATGCGTGTTTTTTTTCTAAATAACATACTTCATTTGCCAGTTACGTTCTTTGTCAAAACAACACGAGAAGAAATCTGGACACCTAATTATTAATTCATCGGTGATACAATGTTTTAAATCGATAATAAATAATTTTCTGATGAATTTATAGAAACTTACAAGAATGGCGCTTAATTAAAACAAATGCTTATAATTTACATCATGCGGAACAGTTTGTTAATTTTTTTCGTAAGACATTTTTAAACCTCGTTTTCTGTACTGGTGAATTTTTGACGTGGGTTATATAATTATTTAAAAGCGACATGAAAGTATTTCTCGCATCAGCGTTGCAATTTATAAAAAAAAAATTTCTTAAAATTACACTTACTATATATTTTTCGTTAATTATAACACTCGATTAAAAAGACGGTAAATCATTAGAAATCATTGTTTTTACTGGATTGCCAATGTCCAATCAAGTTACGAAGTATAATATAACATCATTTATCAGTCACAAATGAGCACTATTAGTTTTGGACGATGAGTGGCCGGAGAACGGAACGTGTATATGATGTATCCGGGTTATATGTCTGATATTACAGTTGACAAAAATTATAAAGCCTTCTTTTCTGTGAAATGTCAGTTGAAAAAACAAGCTACGGTGAATGTGTTAATATTTTACAAGGCATCTACTAATACAAGATTACACGTGTTACTCGAAACGAAAACAAATATATATGTGTCGTGGTCCGTTTGTGTATCGTATAGATAATTAGTATAACATATTATCACATGCCATACCCTGTTTTCCATGTAATATAACCTTTACTTATATGTTTATCTTACACATATGCAATATACTTTTAAGCGTTTTCATTGGCTTAGTTTTCGTTCATTGACCAATCGCATTTTGTTATTTTGCTGAAATGACGTTACAACGTCAAATGATGTCACGAAATGTAAACAACATTCGGGATTTATCATTATGTTTGCGTGAATATTTATTTAATTTGCTCATTTAAAAGCATGTGATAAAAATATCTGACCCTCAAACTCGTCCAGGAAATTCGTTAGTAAGCGAGCTAAAGGCTCGCTTACTAACAAAAGTCCTGAACTCGTTTGATAACATATGGTATGATATGACAACTCGTGCAAGATCCTATATATACGGCCCAAAGTCGGACAACACGATTAAGTTGAATAAAAAAGTGTGTAAGGAATGAAAAATGTCAATATTGTCGGCTGCACCTTGGAGTTATTTAAGCATGTCTTTGTTTCTGATGTTGCCAACGGTTCGACACAAAATGTAAAATGTAAAAGGATCAACAGAAAGCGATTCATATTTTTTATTAGAGTTTAAGTACATCGCGCTTTTACAGTAATCTATCTTCAATACTTATAGAGGGCGATGATGCATTCAATTAAAACATTTCCCTTGAGGTAGACAACATTTCAAATTTATATTAACCGCTGGCAATATCGATTTTTCACCTTTCACGTGTTGTCACTGGTAACTTGCAAACGGTGCATAAATCTTATATACTTAAACTAACGCATTTGTATTTTACAAAACTCAGTGTCTTTTAAAATGTCAACCAGAGCCATTGTGAGGGCGAACGTTTTGAATTGTTATTATTTTATGAATTTATCGAATTACTAACCATACAATACATACAATCATATATATATAACAACAACACTTAATCAGTGAGTGAAAATGTTATAAAATGTGAATTGTTGATCTCTATTTCCACAATAAAAATAAACGCCGTACACACACACACACACACACACACACACACACACACACACACACACACACACACACACACACACACACACACACACACACACACACACACACACACACACACACACACACACACACACACACACACACACACACACACACACACACACACACACACACACACACACACACACACACACACACACACACACACACACACACACACACAATACACACACACACACACACACACACACACACACACACACACACACACACACACACACACACACACACACACACACACACACACACACACACACACACACACACTCACACTCACACACACACACATATATATATATATATATATATATATATATATATATATATATATATATATATATATATATATATATATAAAATAAAAGTAAAAACACGTGTCTGGGATTTTAAATATATATTGATTTAGCCAACGCGTTTTGCATAGCTCATCAGGGCATAATACAATATATTACAACGTCAAAATGTCATGGAGATAACGCTGATGTTTTTGTTGATTTTCGGCACGCACTGCATTTTGCACAAACTGAAAGCACTATCTGTGTCTCTTATGCACATGACTTAAGCGTGATTTTGATAAAGTGACTACAATATCTTTTCCGCAGTCAAGAGTCTTACGTATATGTGGCCCCCGAATACTAACGGGCCGAACTTTGGACGTGATAATCCGTACGACGATGGCCTGAGAGCTAACACCATCACAAGTCTGATCTTGCAGATCATAGGTAAGTTTTTAAAAACATCTTAAGAACTATTAACTTGCTATTATTTTTCCTTTCAGGCCAGGTAATCAAACCAAATATCTTAACAACGCTAAAAGATATTGTAGATGGTTAAGGCCTATCCTCAATTCACTGGACATGTTTGCTTAAGTGACTCCTCGGTATGTTCCAATTCACTGGACATGTTTGCTTAAGTGACTCCTCGGTATGTTCCAATTCACTGGACATGTTTGCTTAAGTGACTCATCGGTATGCTCTTATTATACATAATATTATTGTAAAACACATTTGTATTGAGAAATATATTGTGTGTGTTTATCTGACGCTCGTTTCTGGCAGCAATGACGCGTTTATTCTCCTTCAAAACAACAACAACGATTTCAGTAACAACATTGTAGAGATAGCCCTCGGTGGGTGGGATAACACTCAGTCTGTCATCAGACACCAACATCATGGCAATCCATCGTCCACTTACCCGGTATGTCACTCTTATATGGGTTCACAACCAACCCCCAACGCCCTCCTTACCCCCTTCATAGGTCGAAAATCTAACCTCCATATCAATAGATTCGCGCCTTAAACCTTCGGGCATTCTGACTAGTTTGTATTGATATACATGCACTGCTTTATTAAAGGAATTAACAATTTAAACGAAAACAACAGGAGAATACATATATTATATTTTATATTTTATATTTTTCACTCCTTCGCAATTACATTTTTATCTGATGAAGAGAACGAGACTAACGTATACACTTCGACATCATTGTGGCCATAAGATACTGGTTTTTACCTAACGATAGCGGACGCCACACTTTCTCTAAACTCTATGCATGTTATGCTTTGACATGACATTTAATGCAATACAACACTAACAGACAAAGAAAAAGTAGAGGATAGTACTTGTTAGGACATGATTATTTTTTCATACGGATTGTTTTTATCCTTGATTTTATGTATTTTTGTCATTTTAATCGATCGCTTTACCATCTAAAAGTGCCTTTATTCGTCAACTTATAAACTTTATGCATGATGAGCGCTGAAGTCAATGCACCTTTTTTATATAATTCTAATCTAATTTTTTAAACATATTTTAGTATAATGCCCCTTTCTAACGTCTTAAGTAATCTCAATACATCGGTATATCCTTAGTAAAATGTAAGTGACAATACAATTTTTTTGGTCGATACATTTCACAGAAAGCCGATCAACGCGTACTTTTCACAGATGTCGAGGTGTATTGTTATTTAATTCATGCATATACAATCATATAAAAAAAAACATACATCTTTGCAGGGCGCTTTACTTTCCAGTTCATTATACCAATGGTTTTGGGTCTCGTGGAACGATGGCTGTGTAAAGGTAAGGCCCAATGTAAAAAAAATACGAATGCAATAACGTGAGATAAGTAAGCACCAACAGTGCAATAATTACCAATATTCGTATTTGTTGAATTCAGATAACTGTAATTCAAAATTAAGTGGCTGAAACATCATAATATTTTTCAAGCTTCAATTATTTATTTATTTTATAGAAATCAAAGTTAGGTACAATGTATTGTTTGTATCTGAGTTGATACGAAAAGGACACTGTAAGTATAAGTTAGAATAGATTGTTCACGACATTTTCCACATTACATAAACTTAACTTGAAACTTGCTGTTCATTTGCGCCCAAACAGGCTATACCAGAAAACAATTAAGTAATTGAGAGTTTAGCCAAATAACCTAATTCCACATGAATGTCTCTTGTTGTTGTAGTTTAAAGCTAATAAAGTTTCACGTAAACACTTCAATAAACGATATTGTTTTATGAAATGTCACCGTTTCTTGCTGTTGTTTTTTTTGTATCGCCAGCATTTAATATTATTAAAAGCCCTCAGCGTATATAGGTACTCTCTAGTCCGTTTCATGTGAAGAACACGTTATTGGTGCCTTTGCCAAGGTACTAAGAACGTTTCCCGAGAGAGGGTCGCAGCCGGGATCTGCTGGTGGATAGGCAGACACCAATTCAGTTAGTCCAGTGAGACTAAAGCATTTCCGTTAATAACGTCACAAATAGACTGTGCAGCCAGCACAGGGTAATCAGGGACGACAATTTCCGTCTTGGCGGCATTTTCGTTAAGGCCATACAAACACATGTTGTTGTCCCTGATAAGCTTCCGCGGATCAAACAGTCTAATCCGTGGCGACATTTAATGCACATTTCCATTTTAGGTGGGCAAGGGCTTTACGGTTAGTGGTTCTCAGATAATGCAGTGGTGCGGACTCAACTACAACATTACTGGAATCCGCTTTAGCTTCGCTTACGGAAACGGCGGCACGTTCATCATTCCTCTACCGCGTAAGTATTGACGGTATTGTCGACAGGCGCTGATTGGTAGTATATAAAAAAAAACTATGAAAAAACAACTTTACAATACTAAAAACATTTGCAATACGCCACACCTAACAAATCAGTCCGCAACTATTTCATGTGTTTGTAAAATTGTGTTCTGACAAAAAAGCTTTCAAGTTATTCAAATATCAGATTGGTTATCAGGTACTAATATTGTAATGATTTTGTTTTGGAGTTAATGAGCACATATAAGTATACATAGGGATGATCATCACAATGTGCATATAGATCTTTATTGAATTTAAGAAGTGTCCAAATCCTCTTAATCTGCATCTCGATATATATTTTCAAAGGGCTATACCGAATCAAATAATTAATAGATTACTGTACGTTCATTACCTGCGTTATGACATTAACATTTTTTCGTAAGCACATTTGAATGTTGACAAGACGATGCTTAAAAGCGGTTTATTTCTGATAAAACCCAAACGTATACATGTAATCTCCAATGATTCTTCCTTAGTAGTATAAATTAATTTAGTAAATACGTCCTCAGCGACAACAAATAAACTCTAGTCGGAACAGACACTGAATAACACTTTATGCAGAAGAAAACATTCGTCAAATATAGGAAAATTCAGATGTATGTCCATATAACCAAAATAATGCATGCTTATCAGCTAGGTCTATGTTTAAACACGTTTATTAATGCAATACGCACATTGTAATACTTGAAAGTATTGCACAGTAATATATTACGGTTAACCCATTTATGCCTAGTGGACTCTCCCATCCTTCTAAATTGGATCAATTTGTTTCCAAATTTAGTGTTGTCTAGTATATTTATTTCTATAGTAAGAATATGTCTTACAGAAATTCCTTTAAGCAAACAGCGCAGACCCTGTTGAGACGCCGCATCATGCGGCGTCTCATATAGGTCTACGCTGTTTGCTAAGGCCTTTTTTCTAGACGATATGCATGCATAAATGGGTTAAAATTGAAAACTGATGCTGCCTTTATGGTAGAAATAAAACCAATGCTTTCAGTGTAATTTTCATTTAAAAGCTTTTGAGGCTAAATCTTACAAAGTGAAAATGAGATTGACGCACGGAATGTACGAAGCTGAGGAAATCATGAACACATCGACAATCGGGCAAGCATCGTTGAGCCTCTCTGACAAGGGTCCATACCGACATGTAAGGATACAAGCGAATCAAGAAAATGAGACGCTGACACTTTGCGAGATCCAGATCAAAGGGAACCCCCAACCAAGAACACCTCGCAAGTAAATGCCTTGAGTAACACAAGTAACTAACCTATAGTAACATAAAAACACGACACACATGACGTGCGTCAACAACTTGCATTGTGTTGTGCCGTATTTGAACCCGCTTATGGTTTCAAAAGAATTTGATAAAACAGATTGGACACTTATGGTAATTCCATACTTTATTATCATTAACATCGTCCATCGAATAAGCAAGGAAGCCAGAGCTCACGAGCGTCGGCATTGCGGCTTAAGGGACAGCGTCCTCCGACAAATTGAATGTTCGATAATGGTTGGTACGTATACAACAGTCGCCCATTATCTAAAATCGAACATAGCGGCTATCCATTTTTCTTAAGTATGTTTATTTCCATAACGTAGACCCGAATGTGTTTCAGTCTTCCGGACCGTTACTGGTATCGCTATGTCCAATCCTCCTGTCCGTACATACTACCATGTGTTTCAGTCTTCCGGACCTTTACTGGTATCGCTATGTCCAATCCTCCTGTCCGTACATACTACAATGTGTTTCAGTCTTCCGGACCGTTACTGGTATCGCTATGTCCAATCCTCCTGTCCGTACATACTACAATGTGTTTCAGTCTACCGGACCGTTACTGGTATCGCTATGTCCAATCCTCCTGTCCGTACATACTTCAATGTGAAGACCGTGATCATGTGCACGTCAATCTGTCTGCGCCAAACGGAACCAGCGTGTCTAGCCGCACAGTTCTACCAGGCTACGGAGAGCTGCACGTTGTTCAACGGATTCGAACACACAATTGATCCCAGTAATTCATACACAACGGTCGTGTTTGACTTTGCTGCTCATTTCTTTTAAAGTATTAATTGATTTGAATCCCCTCATCCATAAATGAATCTATCTGCACTGTCATATCGCCGAGTAACATCAATATGTCGACAGATGAACACAATCTAGATATAAATATATATTTGATGTTAAGGTAAACACTTAAATAATTATTGATACCAGATGCAAAAGTGTATCAGTCAATACAATTCGTTTCATTTTCTTACAATCCTTCAAAACTAAAAATCTTTAAAAGAGTTTGTGTAAATGACAGTGCTAAAAATATAACACCAATATTATATAGGAACTTAGTGTAATAAAAACAAACTTTAGATGCTGACGTAAAATGATGCCCAAGCAGAGTTTGCAAGTCTCAACTTATATAGGTAGTACACGCAAGCGTTTCATATAGATTTTACTAGTATATTGTTCTTGGGTCAATGCAATTGGTTTATACTGTATTTCTGTATGACACAACGTCATTGGTGTTGTATTATCATTCGATGTTGTTGTACAAGATGTAGTGTAATAAAATATTTGAGGTCTAGCAAGCTGGTATTAATTTCAATTTGTTATTTAAACTTTATTTTAACTAAATATTTTACATGTTGCCATAATGATAATTTACAATATAAAATCGACTTGATTTAAAACACTATTGGTTGCTTTTACTTATGCGAAATAATTGTGTTTTGTTGTCGTTGTTGTAACGTCCCTTTTATACTGCATTTGTATTAATTATTGTTGTCAACGATCACATTGTTTGCTGTTTATGTCTGCGACTAATACTTCGTGTTTTATCTTTCGGTCTTGTAAGAAAAAAGAAGAACAACATCTCAAATTTAAAAGCCATACTATCTTGCAATCGTATCGTTTAAAGCTTTTTGAAAAGCTGAACAATTGTGCATGGTTCATATAAATAGGTCGGGTTTTCGTTCTAATCGGGTTAACATTATCTAATAACTCTCATAGTGTAATAAAAAAGCTGTTATACTTAATCGTTTTACACCCGACACAATTATTACCCTTGATTTATGTAGGTAAGAATGTTATTTCACATGTAATAATATACATGGTAATACACAATGTATTCCTTAATGTCTTTTTTTATAAATCCAGGTAGTGCTTCTTTGGCGATAAAAAATTGTGTGCTTGTGGTATTTTATTCAATGTTACTTTTTAAAATAAGGCTGTGCTTTAATTTATATAAATATTTGTCTTGTTCTGATAAAACTGGGCATAATGCATGTAAGTAAATTGTCGTCCCAGATTAGCCTGGGCAGTCCGCACAGGCTAATCAGGGACGACACTTTCCGCTTTTATGACATATTTCGTTTAAATGAAGCCTCTTCTTAGCAAAAATCCAGTTTAGGCGGAAAGTGTCGTCCCTGATTGCCTGTGCGCACTGCTTGTATAAAATATTGTCGAGTTTATGTGTATGAGCCTAGCTCTGGGAAAATCTTCCTAAATACACATGCCCAAAGTGTTGTCCCAAGTGAGCGTGTGCAGTCCGCACAGGCTAATATGGGACCACACTTTCCGCCTTACTAGTTTTCCGCCAAGAAGCAACTTCATTTTCACGAACATTATAATCAAAGCTGAAAGTGGTATCTTTTAATAACCTGTGTGGACTACACAGGCTAATCTGGATAAACTCTTTACGCACGTGCGATAAACACCGTTTTCCCATAGCGAAGAAATGTATGTTTATATAATGTACAATAAATCTTGCTTATTATCTTATTTCTTGGTTCGAGCGTAACAAGTTTATTGCATGTCTAAGAGATTAAACATCGTCGGCTTGTTAAAATATTTACATTGTTGATAGTTTTGATAACAAGCAATACAAATGAAATCACTAAATTAAACATTATCTTAAATTGCATCAATCTCTCGTACGCATTGTAATTTGATAATTGATGCTACCAATTATATTTTAGTAAACCAGAACTGTTTCACAGTTTTGAAATAACATTTAGTAAATTACATTGGTGTGTATTGAATGTATCTAGTAAATGCTATGCAAGTGTAGACCCATTTTATTTGAAGGATAAATATATCACAATGTTCGTTGTTTTATTTCAAAAAGTTTCTAAAACGTTTGTTTGAAAAGAAAAACACATATTGACTAAAATAGTTTCAAATGTATTAAATGTAAAGAATATTTAATTTCTTATATATGTCAACATGTCACATGAAAATATAACATAAACTCGTTCTTTCAAAGGACTTTGCCAAGATATCAGGCTGTCCCATAATAGATAATTGATATGTAATTTGCTTTTGAATATTTAAGCTGACCAGTTGTTTATTTGCATGTATTGTTTAGTGTACTTCAATACTTGATACATGTTGTGTTTGCGCAGTTTATTATAATGGAACTTCACATGGTTGCTTTTCTTTTGGAAAAATATAATAATCTTATATAATAACACAGCTATAGTATATTGAAAAGTTATTAACTAATTATAACATCAAGCAAACATAAAACTTTTAAAACAGGATGCTTTAAATAGGGTTCGAACACGGGACCTCTTTTAACGTTATCGTATACGCTATCACTAGAATCGTTTGACTTTTCATATCGATGGTGTTTTGTAAATGCTATGTTAGCAATATGAGCATTTACCAACGTTTAATGTATGAATATAACATGCAGTTACATCGTTATTACTTTCTGGAACGAAACAAAAAGCCTCAAAATATACATCGCAATTATCACTTAATACTTTTAACCAATTATGCCTAAACAAGTTATCAACAGAGTATGCATTTATGTGTCAGAACTATGCAAGTCTTCATGATAAAATACACTGAGTGCATACAATCTTACAAACCCCAACAACCTCTGCCCATTTATTAGTTTTCATTATATTTATGAATGTTCATATCAGTCTCGGTATATCAAGTTTCAAGAACTTGGTGAGTAAAGATAGCTAAACGTGGCACATACATTGTAGTTAATAATTTATGTTGCTCTACTGTAAGCTTATGAAATGTTATGTTACTGCTTCAAACCGTTTTAAATAATTGTTTCCTATTTCAATTGATATGTTGTGGGCAGTTAATGTTTATTCTGTTCTTATGATTAATAAATTTTGTGCTTTTCTTCTTGTTTATAAAATCGATGCAGTTATACTTTATATTTTGTATGCGTTATACATAGTCCGGAATAGCTGCTTAAACTTTGTTTTTGTTATTTAAATAGACAAGTATAGATGGCCTATGAAAAGGTGAACACAATTGTTAATTTACTAAGGTTATGTTGATCAGCACTTCTAACCAAACTCATACCAATTAACGTAACAGAAATACCAAAATAGAAATATGCCATTTTCAGCAAATGCGATTGAACATATGATTATTCCAGTTCTTGTGTGTCTGCGTTTTTTGTTTGTTTTTACATCGACTGACAATATGACAGGAACTTTTTGTTTATATTTAGAAAGACAAATATTTATTAAAGAAAGTTAAGTTAAAAAATAAAATAGAATCGCACAGTATTCATAATACTTTAAATTAAAGGTATCAACATGTGAAAAAAGTACGTTTCATAAACCGGTCGCAATCGGTCTAATTTGATTCGGGATCGGTACCAACAATTTTGTGTGAATGATTTGGAAAAACACAATTAACGCCTCTATTATTAACACGTATTTGTGTTTTGTTAATTACTGGCACTAGAATTAATAGAAACATGATACGACGCACAGTTTAACAACTGCAAGATGTTTATTTCGAGGATTTACAAACGTTACACCATTATACTGTATCCTAATTATGTGCCTTTGCAAATTAAATGCTTAATTTTTAGTCGAATCAAGCACGTTGTAAAATAATTTCAAGCGGTTGTTTTACAATATGATCCATCGATGAAAACGATATCTTGAGAAAACACGACATGCACTCATACACTACATCAAAGAGTGATTGTATATGTAATTGATGTTATCGCACGTTATAGTATTGAGAGCATATTGAGTGCACCTGTATTCTCTCTTATATGGATAACGATCCCCAGGGACATGCTAGTAGATTTATGTGGTTTAGTGCATGATTCGTTAATCAGGATAATGAAACCTCGAAAGCCAGATATTTCTCATCTGAAATTACTTAACTAGAGCCTTGCAATGTATGTTTGGCTATACTATGGATGTATGATGTAATATTAAGTCCAAAACGTGCAAACTAAAAAACAAACACATTGAAACTCTTGTATAAAACCCACAAAACAAGTAGGGTAGGAATTTTAACAAAATTTATGTAACTGTCTTCTCTTTTGTTTGTGTGACGTTGTGTTGACATGCCTACGGTAATAGCAAACTTAATACATGATACACTATGTCTGAAAATATCTATGATAGAGAAAATGCAGATACATTTGTATTAATTTTTTTATTAACCATTTACACAGGGTTGATAAGTAAGCATCAATTTTAATCACTTATAACATAGGCATGTTTAAAATCAAAGACTTAAATAATTGTTTGTCTACTTAACAGATTGTTGAGCTATTCAACATGACTCAGTGTGATTCTGTATAAATAACACATTCATGTTTAAACTGTACGGTACAGACAATTAACTCAGTATTTCGTTTTTCAAACGTTTAAGTAAATTGATGCGCAGGATAAATAAAACAAAACCGCAGACAGCTCAATGTAGTAAACAATTGTTTACAAAAGATGTCACATTCTTCTTTCCATAATTACTCTGCCTTGACAATTTATTGCGTGTTTATCTTGCATTTTTACGAATAGCAACACGCGGTAAGCCGGATCTTTAAAACGTGACGATTGAATTATGCAATTAAAATGTGGTCATGCTAATAATTCGTGTACGGAATACCGTTAAAGCCATCGTGGTAACACATATAAATCCAGAGGACGACAATGCGATAGTGCGAGTGTACGATGGCGAAAATACGATAGTACGATGACGAGTATGTGATAGTACGATTGCGACAATGCGACAACGCGATAGTACGATGGCGACAATGCGACAGTACGATGGCGAATATGCGACAACGCGATAGTACGATGGCGACAATGCGATAATCATATCTTACTACCGCCATCGTATCATCGCATTGTCGCCGTCGTACTGTCGCGTTGTCTCCATCGTACTATCGCGCTGTCGTACTGTCGTCATCGTATAATTGCATTGTCGTCATCGTACTATCGCAATGTCGCCATCGTATTGTCGCACTGTCGTAATCGTATTATCTTATTTTTTATCGCATTGTCGCAATGTCGTTATCGTACTATCGCACTGTCGCCATCGTATTATCACACTGTCGTCATCGTACTATCGCATTGTCTACATCGAACTATCGCGTTATCGAATGGTTTCCATCGTACTATCGCATTTTCACCATCGAACTATCGCGTTGACGCCATCGTACTCTCGCATTGTCGCCTTCGTACTATCGCACTATCGCATTGTCGCTTTCAGTATTTTAATGTGTAGCCACGATGGCCTAACGGTATTCCGTAGTCGTGTCTTTAACATCCTCAAAAACAGTATTTTAACTACGCTAATGTCTCTTTCAACACATCGACGGAAACCAGCTGAAAAGCAGGATGAACAAGCTGATAATCATTTTAGTGTTTGTTGTTGTGTGCGCGGTGGTCTCCGATGCTGCTAAAGGTAGAGCGTGATTTATATAGTGTTTTAATTATCTCGATATATTGTCCATGCTAGATGGTAAATGTGTCATAGGTTTTACACGGTTTACCGTGTAATAAAACAAAATTTTATATATTATTATAAAGATGGGTACGACACAATTGGAGCGTTGCAGTTGCCTACCAATTTAATATTAGTCATTTGCTAGGTTAAATGTTGTCGACAACATATTAAAGATGTATGATATGTGTGGAAATATCTATTGCCAATAAAATATAACTTGCGGCGTTTAAATTAGATGTCGATAACTGATAAGGTTATTCCTGTTTATTCAGAATTTTGAAAAATAACGTGTAGATTAGCATACACATTCTCATGATAAAATAACCACTTTGTTAATGTTGAATGAGATAAGTATTATGATACGATAGTACTGGTGCTAACTTTTTTCATTTGTAATAATATTTTTTCACACACATGTCATTTATTACATAATAGATGTAAAGCATTGCTGAACGGTTTGCACAACAAATTAAGGGAAACAAATATCAAAATGATATCAATTTTGTTAACTATATGTCCACTGTTATTGCAATGGCTGAGAAAAATCATTTATCACGGGGACCTTAACATTTCTTCCTCAACATTGTATGCTAATAGGTTTGCTTTTACTATATAAAACGCTCACTTTTGAATAGTATAAACACAAACAATACGTATGTATTTGCTTTCCGTGTCATTAAAGTGGGCATTCAGTAAATTGGCAATACAATTTTAAAAAACATCATAAATTCCCCTTTTGCTATGTTTGAATAGTGTGTTTGCAAAGCATTGTGCGTGATATAATGAATGAAGGCTTATTTTTCTGTTAAAACTTTTAACAAATGCTTCAGTACTAATGTTATTTGCATATATTGTTTGACAAAACGACATTTTATGTAGTGCAAATCTGGTGAGTGTTTGGAATTATATGTTAATGAAAAAACTGATTATCCAAAACTAGTTCATGATGATCCCCATGGTTTTAGTTCATATTAATGAGAGCTATAACATCGGAAATTATAATACAGAAACAATCATAAATATTCTTGATATGTGTTTATGAAACAATTATTCAACCTTACGTTATTTACGTATGGTTTCTCGGTGTTTTATATATGCTTAATGTGTCAATAAATCGGAAAAATCTTAACTTTTTGAATGTCATGCTATCTATAAATAACAAATAAAATATCGTACATTTTGTACATGGAGTTGAACTTTTTGTGCAATTAACTTGCAGGACTGAAATACCCGGGAGACTGCAAGAGTAAGATCCTTCGCAGTTACGCCGAGAAATGCGGACTCAAGGTTTCGCCTGGTGCAGAACACTTTGTCGTGAAGGTATGCTTATAACGGTGAAGTAACCACGGTCATTACATTAATATTGCATGTTTATTTTTTTTTGCATCAACTTTTATATGAGATTATGCTTGTTGTGGCGCGTTTTCTTATCACAATATGTTATATGGATGTTGTAATTTTTAAACGCGACTTAAGTGAACATTCATTAAGTTGTCATGCCGATACATATAATACTCTGGGTAGTAATTTTATCATTCTTATTCACAACGTGCATTATAGTTCCATTTTTTAAATCCGTTTTTTGCATAATATTCTTCCAATACAATTTCCTAACAAAAACGTGGTGCTGATTCATAATATGGCTAAAATGCATCGTTCGGTTTCGTTTCCCAAATGCTAGAAAAATAAATCAGGCAACTTTTTCAATTGATTATCGCCTATGCGTTTATACAAAGACTGTATACGAGCTGTTTAAAAAATATCATCAAGTTAGAACATATGGATAACAATTTTAAATTTTAACGGAAAAAAATAATTGCATATAGTCGTCGACACAAGGGTAAAAAACGACACCTTAATGTGTCGGTACACATTTCCTGTAATGCAATCGGTAGCTTTTAAACAAAAGAAAATATTAAACATGTTAATGATTAGCAAATGCGATAAAAAAGCAGAACTGGAACATCTCATCATAATGTGCTTATCGCATTACTCCACATTGAGCGAATAGGCATTTGCCACTGGTTGGTTTTCGTCATTTGGGGCCTAATATTGCTTTAACTTTCTTCATTTTCGTTCAGGACCCGAAGACAAACACCCAGGTAACGCAGATCCCTCACACAGTGAAGGAAAACCCAACTTGCCGAAGCATCATCCGCAAGCTGAATGCGCGCTGCTAGAACTTTCAGCAGCGATAATAAATAATGTTAAACTTAAATTACATTGTTTGATTATAATGAGTTCACGCAATTTCACGCAAAAATGTTGTCATTGCGCAAAGTAAAAAAAATGTGTATATTGTTTGTAGAATAGTTGTCTTATGTTAATAATGTTTATTTACTTCATAGTTCATTGACAGTTGAATTTTTTATTATCTAACGTACAATTAGTATTTATTTTACACGTTTACTTAAAATGTTCCAGATATGAAGAAAAAAATACTTAACTATGCTGCACAACAGTATAATATTAATTATTTGACAGTTTTTATGAACATTCCAAGAAAAAAAAATCACATACCGTGACAGTTTCGATCAACCATTGGTGAATATTCATCAGACTGTGACTTTGCGGGAAATGAACGCCACAAGGCGGGTTTACTGCCGGAATAGTTCCCAGCAGTAAACAAAGGCCTGTAGATGGGGCTCAGTTGGTAGCCCCCCTCGTCCCTGTTCATCACCTGTCTCTCCTTGGCTATCGCAA
This sequence comes from Dreissena polymorpha, assembly GCF_020536995.1. NCBI lineage: Eukaryota > Metazoa > Mollusca > Bivalvia > Myida > Dreissenidae > Dreissena > Dreissena polymorpha. The sequence continues at coordinate 151,813,108 of NC_068356.1, read as the reverse complement.
CCGATTCTCTAAGTTTTCTGAGTGCGGTGTTGTTTTCCTTATCCATCACTTTCACCCCCTCCCAGCCAATGACATGGTTGTGCCTAGCTATGTGGTTGGTAACTGCACTGGCTTATTCTGTCGCTTCCGATTCTCTCCATCCTGATCGCGTGACAAGTTGTGGGATGTTTTGGCATCTTTTTTGTGCTCATTTATCCGAGTACCAAGTTTGCGACCTGTTTCTCCTATGTAAACCGTTTCACATTTCATGCACGGGATCTTGTATACACAACCACACACCTCTTTCGTCAGTGTCTTGTCCTTAGGATGTACCAGAAAGCGTCTGAGAGTGCTGTGTGGTTACATTGCTACACTTATGTTGTGCTTTCTGTAGACTCGTGCCAGCGCCTCAGATATATTTTTCACATAGGGAATGACTACCATACCCTTCGACTTATTATACTTTATTTATTGTCCATTGTGGATATCCACACAATTTCAGTGCTCCCCTGATGTGGTCAAGTTCCCTTTTCTAAACCTCTTTGTCAGTCACTATAGTAAAACATCTGTCGACTAGAGTTCTTACCACACTCAATTTGTGAGATAACGGGTGGTGGGAGTCAAATTGCAGATATTGATCTGTATGAGTAGGTTTCCTGTAAACCAATGACTTCACCGATCCGTCCTCCATTATCACTATCAAAGAGTCCAAAAATGGTATATTGCCCTTAGCTTCCTCCTCGTTTTTGAATTTGATACTGCCTGTAGTATCCACTGTGCTCAAGTGCTCAGTCAACTGATTCACGTACTCTTTTTCGTCACAATCTCTAGAATGTCATCCACATATCTCTTCCAAAGTTTAGGGGCGCATGTTATGGGAGATGTTGCAAGTGCCTGCTGTTCTAGCCACTCCATAAACAGATTCGCTACTATAGAACTCACTGGTGAACCCATTGCCGTACCAAACTTTTGTTGAAAAATTTCCCCGCGAAACTGGAAATATGTGGTGGTCAAGATAAATTTCAATAGGTCCATAATATCATTCACTTCTAAATCTGTTCTTTTTTTCAATGTTGTGTCAGAAAGGAGCTATTGTTCAATGATTTCAATAGTTTTGTCGATAGGAGTGTGTGTAAACAATGACACAACATCGTGTGAATTGAAAATTTCATCATCTTCTATCATGACTCCCGATATGCATTCACTGAAATCTTTTGAATTTTTGACATGCTGATCGGTCTTACCTACGAGAGGTACCAGAATGTCTGCCAATGCTCTGGATGTGCTGTATCCAATAGATCCCGTGTAGTCGACGATCGGGCGTAGGGGGTGTTCTGTTTGTGTATTTTGGGTGTACAGTACATTTTGGGGACATTTTCAGCAGTGGGGTATAGCTCATCGTATTGATCTTTATTCAGCTTGTTTTCACTTTTCAATCTTTGTAATATTGAAACTAATTTGCGTTTGTACTTGGCTGTCGGGTCCTTTGGTAATTTTTCATAAATCCGGTCATCACTGAGCATTTCCAACACCTTCTTTCCATAGTCGTTTTTATCAAGAACGACTTGGCCCGGCCCTTGTCTGCAGGTAGGATCAATATATCTTTATCCTTACTTATGTCTTTAAGGGCTTGCTTCTCATCTTTCTTAAGATTTGATGGGGGCAACTCTTAATTATACCCGTGACTTCCAATCGTAACGTGTCTGCTTCATCCTTACTCAAGTTCCACGAGGCCTGTTCCGTTTTAACTACAATGTCAGTTATCGGGATGGAATCAGGTGTAATCGCACAATTTAAACCTTTCGCAAGCACATTACGTTCCGCATCAGTTAATTCACGACTAGAAATATTTCTTTCCCACTTTTCTTGATGTTTCCCGTTCTCATTTTGATAAGAAACGATTTTCTTTTCAATCCAACTTTTTAACTTCTCCTAGTGCCGCCATTTTGTTTGTTTATGTGTACTCTCGTGGTGTGTGCGCGTACTATTCCCGAGCGGTCGCTAAGCAACTGGTAAAATAACTATTTTTTCAATTCTACTTTCTTTTTATTTAGATCCAATAATTTATTATTTGAAATCCTTATCCTTTCACGTACTTAATCCGTTTGAGCACGTTTCGCAATGTCTCTCGCTCGTATGGTATTCACTGGACATTTTACTTTCAAACTGGAGGGGGGGGTAATACACTCGTCACGACACCTCAATGTAAACACGATATGGTTGCGTAATCGAGCAATTTTTTTCACCCGGACGGGTGATGAACAGGGACGAGGGGGACTACCAACTGAGCCCCATCTACGGGCCTTTGTTTACTACTGGGAACCATTCCGGAAGTAAACCCGCCTTGTGACGTTCATTTCCCGCAAAGTCACAGTCTGATGAAGATTCACCAATTGTTGATCAATACTCTCACGGTATGTGAAAAAAAATCTTGGAATGTACATATTAACTGTCAAATAATTTCCAAAAACATTCCTGATGAATTTCTTTCGAGTATATTATTAACATTATTAAACGTGGTAGTAGCAGTAATACTAGTATTTATAAAAACGTGTTTATACTTTGTAAAAAATGATTGTTATTTCCGTTTAAAAATGTATATTAGACCAATGGCCTCCAATTACTCATAAAATTTTATTAATAGGAGTTGATTCATTATAAAATGTTTTGATGCAGTGAGTATATTTCAGTTAATGATATCTTAACTGAATAAACAGTATCCATTGTTTTGTGTTCAATTTTAGCTGCAATGCTTAAGGACATTATAAACTAATTTACATACGATAAGTTTATTAACTCAAAGACAGTATAGACTGATTGAAACTGGCTGCTCTCATAGGAAGTCAAAGCCACGTCACAATCTTAATGTCATTGATGGTCAATATAATGATGTAGTTTTGTTGTTAATGTTAATACTGCATACTTTTGTTTAAATGAAATGAAACGGGAAAGCAACAATATAACCCTTTGAGTTGTTTTTAACTCCACCAGAAAATGAATAAGCAATCTACAGTGTTCTGAGAACATCATGCAATCGGCGAGTTTTATTTCGTGATCTCGCATCGTTTTCCGGCTAACTTGAATCGTGTAATCGGGATTGCAAATCGTTATATTTTTGCCTTCGCATCGTATTTAAGCGTATTAAATACAGTGAATAAGTACCATACATCTCTCTTTATTTAATTTTAGTGGTATTACCTTTGTATATTTTATGCTCATGCCTGGAGCATGCATTCAGTATTTACGTATTTAAAATATAACTTCATATGATCAAAAAGGACATCGTTAGGAATTGTGGGATCATGACTACCGGGTATTTCTAGAGTGTGTTTGATTAATTATCAAATGCTTCTTTGTGCAGAGCATAACTAAATTTTGTAATTTATACTGGATTGAATTTAACTTAAAATTTGCAAATAATGCGTTTTGAAGAAGCAGGGATTTCTACAACCAAATTTATGTTTAATTATTTATTGAGTTGTTTGTTAGTTGCCTTGTGCACTCCATTTTTCCATTAAATTTGGATATGCTTAGAAGATGTACATTGAACATCGCGGGAAAGTGCATATTAAAAGTACTATATATATCTCATTTTGGAAATTTAGCTCTGTTATTTTATTAGCAATGAGACAGTGCGGAATGAAAGAGGCATTACTCTGTATTTGAAAATTATAGATTTATTTCCCTTTGTTTAATTATATCGTTTATATCATAGCTATAAGAAATATTGAGCGTTATTCAACTTTTCATATGAAATTAGAGCACTGAGAGGATATTTAAAGCGGGTATATACGATTTTTTCAAACATTTATAGATTTATATAAAATGTGTAAAAAAAAAACTTATTATATATATATTTCAATATAAATTAAAATAAACATTAAGAAGAACATGTGTCGAAAAATGCGAAATAAGCCAGATGTTTAATTCTGAAATTGAAAACGGCTGTACAGCCGAAATCGCCACCATGTATACCATACATGTACGATGTGAATCTAAACTTAGTTTAACGGTTTATTTGAATTCCTGCAACGATATCTATTCATACGACACACGAACACTAACTCCGATCCTAATACAAAGACGAATGCTTCGGTTATTGTAGGAAAATATGTACGTCACAACCGGCTCGGGGCGCGAATTTGTCTTTGCTGCATTTTATGAAATTCGGCTTTAATGTATAATTTTTCTTGCCTATTTTGTGTTATTGTAACATATTTTATCAATATATTACAATTAAACACATATAAAAAATCGTATATACCCGCTTTAAGGTACAATAAGCATATTTACTTGAGTGCTGACAAATTGATTTTTCAATATATTTTTGAAGGATATATGTACTTTTTTTAAAGAATATTAAGAAACAAGTAAAAACGTTAGGAAAAGTGAAAGGCTTTGCAGAACTAAAATATCATCACTCTTTATTCTGTGTTCCTCATTAAAGGGATCTTTTCACGCTTTGGTAAATTGACAAAATTGAAAAAAGTTGTTTCAGATCCGCAAATTATCGTTTTAGTTTTGATATTTGTGAGGAAACAGTAATACTGAACATTTACCATGCTCTAATATAGCCATTATATGCATCTTTTGACGATTTTAAAACCTAAAAATTATAAAGCGTTGCAACGCGAAACGATTGAATAATTTGGAGAGTTCTGTTTTTGTCGTTAAATTTTGTGAAACTACGAAGATTGCTTATATAAGGTATAAAATACGTCAAGAATGTGTACTCGGCGGAATAGCTCAGTGGGCTAAAGCGTTTTTACTTCAGGACTCTGGCAGGACTCCAGGGGTCACTGGTTCGAAACCTGCTCAGGGCAATGTTCTTTTCCTTTTTTTAATTTTATTCTTGATTTTTTACTGGTGCTTTTACGATCCAATGTTTACATTTATCAATATTAAGCATTTAATGAATAAGTTAAAAAAATGCCAAAATCTGTGAAAAGGCCCCTTTAATAACTTTTCGCTATGAATAAGTTGCTTTTTTAAATTAAAAGATACAATGTATTTTCCTAAATTCGAAAGTCACTACCACTTTTTTGGTAAACAAACTTTGGATAATTCTCACTTTTATTGACACCGCTGTTGATTTTGTGTTTTCGTTGTTGTTTGTTTTGCAAATATAAACATTTAACATTCCAGTTTGAACGATATCTGGAAACAGTAAATGAAAACTTTTCATGGCATTTCAATAACTCGAGAAAATAATTGTCTTGAATAAAACAGATTTACTTCATCATTTTGACAATGTAAGGCCATTAAGATTGACTGTGTTATTACTCATTGAATTAACCAATAACCAACTTAAGACAAAAACTGCACTTCATGATTTTTCGGAGATCAGTTACATAAACTCCTTTATCGGCCATCAACTACAAGGACTTGGTAAACTTGACAAAGTTTCAAACGTTTAAGTGTCATACTTAAGGCTTAAGTTTATGTCGTATGCGCATGCCAAATGTAAGTTTAGTTAAGATTTTCACTTTATTGCATGTCATTTTTTTAAAAGGTATTCTTATAACATGTTAACACGTGAACAGTCTTTAAAGCCACACACCTTGAAATGAAGTACATGTTAATCAATACATATAGATGCAATTTGAAAGTATGCAAAATTGTCATTAAATATATAGCCTAGTTAGCAAGTAATTGATTATTTTTTAAAAATTTTAAAACCGAAAGTAGGATTTCTATACTTATACGTCAATTTCTTCAAACGCGATTATTGTTAAGTTTTAAAGCGCAAAAAGACGGATTTCTACCTTGTAACCACCAGATATACCAGTCTTTGGGCGCTAAGCTGACAGCACAACACACCGAATTCCTGGAGAAGACCAAGGACATGTCAGTTAATGATACCTGGTCCACATTTGAACAGCTCCTCAAACAGCTGATTAACCAGCACATTCCATCCAAATTCCTGTCCGGGAATAAGGTGGATAAACCGTGGATATCCAAAGAAATCAAGGCCCACCAGAGAAGAAGGAATAAACTCTTCAACCGCCAAAAGGAAACAGGGCGACCGAAAAACAGACATCGATACCGACAGGCTAAAGCCACCACCAAACGACTTGAGAGGCAGGCCTACTGGCACTACGTCGAAGACCTGATTGAAGTCGGGGACCCAGACCAAACCTAGCAACCAAAACAGAAAAGGTTCTGGAACTTTATCAAGTCTGTCAGGAAGGACAACTCCGGGGTGGCCCCCTTGAAAAAAAATGGCAGACTCTATAGTGACCCACAAGACAAGGCGAACATCCTGAACCAACAATACCAGTCAGTATTCACCCACTACATGGGGAGCGACACAAACCTTACGCCAGACGGGGAACCAGCACCAACCATGCCCAATATCGAAATCACATCCCATGGAGTGCTGAAGCTACTACATAAGCTAAACCCCCAAAAGGCAACCGGCCCAGACATGCTTCCAGCAAGGGTCCTCAAGGCACTGGCAAATGAATGTGCTCCGTACCTGGGCTACATATACCAGAAATGCCTTACAACAGGCTCAATTCTAGATATATGGAAGACAGCAACAGTTTCAGCCATATTCAAGAAGGGGGACAGGTATAAAGCGAGCAACTACCGCCCTGTATCACTCACTTGTATATGCTGCAAGATGTTAGAGCACATCATTGTCAGCAATGTCATGGGACACCTGGACAGTAACAACATCCTTACCGACTGCCAACATGGTTTCAGACGGCGGCTGCGAAACACAACTCCTAACTCAATTCTAGATATATGGAAGACAGCAACAGTTTCAGCCATATTCAAGAAGGGGGACAGGTATAAAGCGAGCAACTACCGCCCTGTATCACTCACTTGTATATGCTGCAAGATGTTAGAGCACGTCATTGTCAGCTATGTCATGGGACACCAGGACAGTAACAACATCCTTACCGACTGCCAACATGGTTTCAGACGGCGGCTGCGAAACACAACTCCTAACCTTGTCAGATGAACTACTGAAGTCCTTAGCCAAAGGTAAACAACACGACCTAAACATCCCCGACAAGCGTCTGCTGACAAAACTTCACCACTACGGTATACGCGGCCAGACGTTGGAATGGATTAAAGCCTTCCTGACCGACAGAACGCAGCGAGTTGTTGTAGATGGTGCTACCTCAGATCCTGCCCCAGTAGTCAGCGGAGAACCTCAGGGGAGTGTGCTTGGACCGATCCTCTTCCTGGTATTTATAAACGACCTCCCCCTTAGAGTTTCATCCAAGACAAGACTCTTTGCGGACGACTGCGTCGTCTACATACAAATAGACTCAGATAGCGACTGCGACCATCTGCAGGAAGACCTCCATCGGTTGTGGCAATGGGAGAAACTCTGGGGAATGTCATTCCACCCAGAGAAGTGCAGTATCCTGCGAGTCCACAGAAAACGATCTCCAATACTGCACAACTACACCCTCAAAGGCCATATACTTGCCAGTGAAGAGACGTCAAAGTACCTCGGAGTGGAACTGACGAAAGACATGTCCTGGAAGCCTCGCATCCAGAACGTTACACGGAAAGGAAACAGCACGCTGGGATTCCTCCGCAGAAATCTAAGGATTGGCAACGAGAATGTAAAAAGTGCTGCCTTCTTTTCACTCGTTCGTCCACACCTGGAATACTGCAGCACGGTCTGGAACCCATACCAGAAGGACCAGATTCACGATCTGGAGATGGTCCAGAGAAGGGCGGCCAGGTATGTGACGAACCGCAAAATAACACTAGCAGCGTCACATCCATGCTTGATCACCTGCAATGGGAAACCCTGGAGTCACGGAGGACAAAGGCCCAGCTGACTATGATCTACAAGATATCAAATAATCTCATAGACATACCAGCAGCAAAATACCTCTCCCCAGGCTCAAGCAGAACCCGATCAAGCCATGACATCAAGTTCCTGCCTATCTCCACATCGACATCCTACTACAGGCATAGCTTTTTCCCCGGTATTATACCGACCTGGAACAGCCTACCAGTCGCTGTTGCAGAATCCCCTGACTTGGTATCCTTCAAGCAGGGACTAGCAAACTTAATAGGTTTATTGTATAACATTCATATGTATTTAGTCATTTGCATTATAAGCGTCAAATGATACATTTTAACGTGAAGTCCGCAAATGCGCGCGAGCGTTTGTTTCATTTAATGACTTAGTTTGACGTTAGTTAGTCCTATGTGAACTTAGTCGTTACCTAGTCTATGATAATTGAACAGGCTCTTACATTCTAGCGTACAATTATTAATTTTACAAACTCAGTTATAGGATCTATGTACGATAAGGATATCACAGATAATGCGTTCACGAACACTATTGTAAAACTATCCAGGACGAAAGTATTGACAGTTTACGCTGTATTAGTAAATTAGTGTATTATATTCAAGGGGCATTTTCACGTTTTGGTAAATAGACAATTTTTTTTAATGTTTCAAATTCGCAAATTTTGCAGTTATTATATTTCTGAGGAAACAGTAATACTGAACTTTTACCATGCTCTAAAATATCATTTATATTCATCTTTTGACGATTTAAAAACATGAAAAGTATAAAGCGTTGCAACGCGAAACGACATTATTTGGAGATTACTGTTGTTTTCAGTATATTTTGTGACACAACGAGGATTGCTTATATAAAATATAAAATACAACACTAACTGTATGAGCACGGATGGCCGTCATTGGCCGAGTGGTCTAGGTGTTAGACTTTTACTCCAGGGGTCAGTGGTTCGAGCCCAGTTGAGGGTTACTTTGTTTTCTTTCTTTAATTTTATTTTTGTTTTATTCTGGAGCTTTCTAGATTCAATGTTTACAGTTATCAATATAAATAAAATATTTAATGACAAACTTCAATATCTGCCAAAATATGTTTAAAGGACTCTTTGAAGTAAATGAATTTATTATGTTTAATTAAAAAAGTTGGTACAATTGAAAAATACATTCAATCTGTTGATAATTATAGAAAACGAAAACCTTGAGTATATCAATATGTATGCATTAATAATATTAATTTTCAATGTTATAAAATATAAAATATATACATGTTGTAAAGCCAGGGTGTTATTGATATGTGAATCGATATTAACATGGCTATATAGTAAAACCTTGTTGACACTCTTGACTCCGCATGTCACTTGGTCAGACAATTTGTCCTAATGTTATCTTGGACGAGTTCGAAAATGGTATCGGTTGGTTCATAAACATGGCCACCAGAGGCGGTGCATTTTTCCTTATATGATGGCTATAGTAAAATATTGTTAACACTCTAGAGCCCACATTTATGTCCAATCTTCATGAAACGTGGTTAGAAGATTTGTTAAATTTATATCATGGATGAGTTCGAAAATGGTTTAGTTTGGTTAAAAAACATGGCCACTATTGGGTGTCATTTTTCCATATATAGCTATTGTAAAACCTTGTAAACACTCTAGATGCTACATTTATATTTCGATCGTCATGCAACTTGGTCAGAAGATTTGTCCAAATGATTTTTGGACGTGTCTGAAAATGGTTTTGGTTGGTTGAAAAACATGGCCGCCAGGAGGCGGGGCATTTTTTCTTATATAACTGTTGTAAAACATTGTTAACACTCTAGACGCCACATTTATTGCCCGATCTACCTGAAACTTGGTTGACATATGTGTCACACCACATATGTGTCTCAATTATATCTTGAATGAGTCTGAAAATGGTTCAAGTTTATTGAAAAACATGGCAGCTAGGGGGTGGGGTACATTTCCTTATTAGGCTTTAGTAAAACATTGTTAACACTCTAAAAGTCACATGTATAGTCAAGTCTTTATTGAATATAGTCTGAATATTTTTTGTGATGTAAATGTTGATATGTTCGAAAATGGTTCATATTTATGATGTTTCATTTGTTTCCTTGATGTGTACCAAACATTTGAAGTGGCTTCCGTGGTACTGAAAAGTGTGATTTTTATCTTAAGCACTGGTTAAACAACGAACGACGACAACATTTTTCTCAATATGGATCAGACTATACTGAAAGCGCTTATCACACTATATGGTTTGCCAATGTGAGTCATTATAGTCATTTTATTTTTTCTTGATGCGGTCGAGATAAAAACATGTAATGACATTTCATAAACCCAACAAAAAGTAATATATTTTATATAACTGCTATTAATTTTGTACCACATGTTTAGTCTGCTTCCGGCGTGATTAAACGTCAACGTGCTAAGCGGGCAGTAGTAGTGCTATCAGTAATTCCGATTTGCGCATATGTAACTTGTTGGTTCATGTGAAGCTTATTAAAGGTTAAGGTCCGGTCAATTGGTGTCATGTTTTACAGACTATATTATATTGGTGTTATTCAAGTGTTAATCAATGTATTTATTTTGATTCGTTTTAAGGTGGATGTGATACCCCGAGTGGAAACAAAGCAGCAAGTGACCAATATCGAAAATCTTCCTCCACTCTTCCTTCACATTGGACACCAATGGAACCTGATGAATTCGTACAAAACATCCGGCTATATGAATCTGAGGACGAGTTTATGACAGTGTCACTTCGTTTTCTACAAACACATCCGAACAGAGAGATAATAATGATACAGCGGATCCAAAGCGAATTTCTATGGGAGCATTTTTGCGTGTAAGTAATATTGTTTTAGATTTACTTAAATTGCAACATCATTTAAAGGCTATATCATAGGACTATTCGATGATATTATTTATCATAGAACAATTCGATAATATAACAATTTTAATGATCTTCTATGAAAAAGTTATTCTTTGAAAGACTTTAAAGACAAGCATTTATCTGCTTATACTATTTTGTGACTGTCATTCCCCTATATATTGTTTACCCCTTAAAGTAAACAAAATATGCAAAACAATAAGAAATAATGTATAAGCCATATGAACACTAACACCAGCAGGCAGGAAACTGAGATTTAACACGCGTTATGTTTGCGAGATACCTAGGATATAATTTATATTATAATATAATAATGATACATGTTTTATTTCTTAAACTAGTGTAATGTAATGAAAAAAATATGATAGTGTTTAAAATATCAATAATATAACCTAAATGAACGCAGTATTTCATTGCAAAGGCATGAAAAATGTTCATAGGCTAAACAGTTTGGAATATTTGTATAAAATAATACCAATACCGATTCAAAGATAAACCGCTAAATTTGGAGAAACCCCTAATAACTAAGATTAAACAACAACATCCCAAAGCACACTCATTTGCCCCAAGAAATGTAATTTGAATCGGTACCCTTAATAATATGTTTAATTTATCGTAAATAACGGACCATTTTATGCGCATACAGTCAAATAATAAGTATTTTATTAAGAAATGTATGCAAAAACAATATATGAACAGGTGATACAATTATATTAATACACTACCCATAACATGCCATATGTCTGAATACATTTAAAGTGTTTCTGACACGAAAACTATACATTCATTTTCATTCGGAACTTCTGTCGTTTAATCTCGTAGAGTGGATTTTATCACACATGTATAGATAAATGTTTGAGACTGTATGAGGCTATGCTCATATTCAAGTTATCCTACTGTTTAGCCCTATATATTCTTCCATACATATATGCAGTTTAGATAATTGTTTTGTTGAATGCAGCGCATACTGAATAACATGTTATTCATTGTGTTCGATTTAGAGAATTTGTAATGCAAATAAGTATGGGCATAGCTTATAGAAGTTATTGAGTACGTTTTTTCAGTAGCATTTACCTTTGAATACAATTAGTTGAACATATTATATGTTAAGATTTTAAAGCATTTGATTTGTTTGTATAACGACAATTACCACCTTCGATGCAAAACTCAATACACAACTAAGAACGCAATACAAGATTAATAGTGTTGACGGTTAATGATGCAAAGCGCAAAGAAGATGATTTTTTTTCCAGGAAAAGAAAGGAGATGGAGAAAATGAACAGTCTTGACGGTGTAAATGAGATGAATCTTTTCCATTGAACGAAAGCTGATATAATTGAAACTATTTGTTCTGAAAACGTAGACGTTCGCCTCTCTGGAACAAATACAGGCGCAACTTTAGGCGAGAGAACGTATTTCGCTAATACTGCTAAGATTGCAGACACATATGCATCACTCGATGCGAACAGCGGCCATAGGTTTATGTTTCAGTGTCGTGTTCTTGTCGGAAAGTGGGCAAAGGGACAACTTGGTTTGAGACGTCCGCAAGAAATGACGTCAGATTCGCATCAAAGGCGCTACAACAGTTGCGTAAATCATGTCCTTAAACCTAGCATATTCTGCATTTTTGATCATGTTCAATATTATCCAGAATATATCATTGAGTATACATGATTCTAAACATGTCGTATGTAAGCATCTGTGCCGTGAAATGAATGTAATTTCTAATGTGATGTATAGATATATGAACTTTTCCCACTTAATATCTTGACAGGTGCTGTAAGTGACATAATCATAAAAAAGTAATTGTTTTTGTTAAACGTCAAACATGATGGACATTGTCTAAAAATGTTGACTTAATGATCTTTTCCACTGAATTTGGTTAATGATAGCAATAGTACTTGCTTGTAATACTTGTAAAAGGAGCGGCTGCTTGCTGGTTTTATCGGATACCAACATAAAAGTACATAAATATATCATATTTAGATATGCAATATAGTTTATTCACAAACATGTCTTAATACAGTATTAAGTTTGCCGGAATATATGGTCGACATAAGTAAAATGTTAACAAGCGCCGTCTTTACAGCTGTGGGCTTTTACAGAAACTTTCTTTATGTCCTAATCTTAAAGGCCTTGAATAAGACAAAAACAGAACATCAATGCTTCAATAATACAATCGTTCATCTGCTTACGATATACAATTGTATTATAATATTGAGTTACTTAAAAGTTCTTATCTTGTAACATCACTGATTCTGTATCGCAGCAAAGCTCAGTGCTTGTAGACAAACTATAAAATACATGTTTCGTATCGGGATGGAAAAAAGCAAATATTATATGACTAGCTTTATGATTGTTTTATATCATATGTTATGTTAATCCTGAATTATTATTTACAAGCTTTAATCATGTTGATTGTGTTTTGCGCGTATAATCACTTATTGTAACGATCATTTCGGTTGCGGCTTATAAAAGACTTGCATAGGATATCATGATTGTCTCTCGTTATTATAATTGTGTGGATTTATTTCACATTCACGATATGCTTAAACGACATTTATTATATCAAATAAGTATTGACAACCCTAAAGCCTGATCACTCATTTGTATGTTTGAACGAATACTCTATCCTAAAAATAGATCAATAGTTCTTTGTCATATTTATGTTTCAAAGTGAAGGAAAGGCAATGAAATCCGTTTTATTACTTTTAGCATTATACTCAAACATTAATACGCTATTGTTATATAACCAATTAGTATTTGTTTATGTCTTAATGTCACTCCTACGGTCGGTACAGTATAATATATAATAATGTTTGCAAAATACATATAAACTGTAAGATGGATAACAAGTTTTTAATCAATTTTAATTAAACTATAATACAATGATACGAGTATCTATGATTTATATTTATTATAGTACTATGAAATAAAAATTCATATAACACATTGTTAGGATATGGTAAAACAAATGAAAACAGCGAAAAATATAATGTTGTTTTTTTGTATAGACCAACGTCTATAATCGCGGTAATTGTTAAAGTTAACCTACACATCTGAGAAATGTGCCTGGAAAAAAGTTGGTTGGCATTTTTTAGGCATGGCTTTTTTTTTATGTTTTTTTTTTGTATCTACAGACCCTCTGCTGAAAATCTAGAGAGGATGTAACCTTCTTAGGTGCTTGACATCCTTTTAATTTAATTTTAATTATTGTGATTTATAAACAAAATTGAAAAGGTTAAGGAAGTACTATTGTCTGAAAATGAATAAATTTTTGTGTTCACTAATATAGGTCAAACGGTCATTTAGTGCACTTTTATGCCAAAATAAACATGACAACTGGCATTGAAAATCAACAGAATAAAATATTATGTTCAAAAAGTATTTTTTAAACAATCGAATAGTGTTTGCAAATATTTGTTAACTCAATAAAAATATTTGTAAACTAAATAGAAAAAAGAAAAGGAACCCTTATATATACAATGAAGTACAACGTACGCTTAAAAAAGACTGAAACTCATTTGTGTATTTCATTATCTGATTACATTGTTTTAAGTGTGTACATTCTTCATCCTGTTTACACTGCATATATTTCTTATACTGCTGATCTAATCCCTGGTGAATTACTAGATAAATTCGACAAAGAGAAAAGTGAAGTAAAGAACTTTTCTATCTGGAATTCCTACCTACATTTGGTTGACATCCTTATAAAGTTCATTAAATCTCAAAGAATAGGCGATTGGCTGTTGAATATTGAAGCCTTTTCCGAGATGCTACCGTGGCTAATGGTGTAAGACCGCACAAACTACGCCCGTTGGGGTCCTGTATATCTAGCAGGCATAAACGTATTAAAATATGAAGCACCTGAAGTGTTCAAAGAGTTTATTGCAGGTCACTTTGTAGTCAGGCTGAAGGAAAAAGCATTCAACGGAGTACCTGTCGACCAAGTTTCTTCAGAGGAAGAGTGCATCAAGAAAATGATGCAGCTCTTTGGTTCATATGATATATTCGGAGTGCATGAAGAGGAGGACAGACTGTTCTCAATAGCATCAAAGGATGTTGCAACTAATCATATCACATATGATTTATTAACCTGTGAAAGTCGAGGTAAAACATTACTCAAGGAATTTGCAGAGAAAAGGCTCCAAGAGCAGAATGTTGAATTTTATGCTCCTATTCAAAAGGTACAGTCCAAAACATTTGCATATCTCTCAAAGGAGACAGTCAGTGAAAAGCAGAAAGTGACAAAGATTGTAAAGGCTGACAGAAAGCTAATGCAGAGACTTTTCAATGCAGCCAATTCAAGGACAGCCGTAGAAACAGCATCTGTATTAGAACATGAACTTTCTGATAAATCATAATCATTGGCAAAGGCTAGTGGGAAAATGCATGAAACCCAGGTATATATGATATCTGGTACAGGCAAACGAAGGAAATGTTATCCTGTTCACACAATATCTGAAAACCTAGGTGAAAATGTCAGAAGGAACATTTTGGGGTTTCATGCATTGACAGGATGCGACACCACGTATTCTGTAAATGGAATAAGTAAGAACACCGCCTGGGGGAAGTATATTGCACAACCTGATACATTGGAGCGTGTTGGTAGAGATGGTGATGCTCTAGCAGTTTCTAAATTTCTGTGTATCTGTATGGTTACTGTCAGGACCACTCACCAAACATTGACACATGTAGGTATCGGTTATTTTTGAAAGCCAGGAAGAGATTGGATGTGTTACCCCCAACAAATGATGCGCTTGACCTTCACAATGAAAGGGCAAATTATCAGGCAAAGATATGGCTAAATGCCACAGATAAGGATTTTCAGCCGGATGATCCTATTGATACTGGCGCATGGAAACTTGAAAAAAAAATCATTGAAACCGGTATGGATGAGGAAACCAAAGGTCCCTGCAGTATGTGTCCAGTTAGTATCATGTGGCTGTCAAACCAAGTGTACTACAGCACGATGTAAGTGCTACCGATCTGACCAATGATGCTTGTTTGAATACACATATGAAGCGAATGGCTGTTGAAACCCTAGATAATTATTGTAAACGATAAAAGATAAGGAGATACATATTTTGCCATAGTAATTCGTGTTTTGGAACAAAACTGAACTTATGTAACGTTTGTTAAATAAATTATCACACAAGACCGAAATTATCTTCAGCATGATACAGTAGGTCATAATATCATTAAAGGGAGATGAACATTTGTTGTATTTTATAAATGGTGCTTAAAGATTTTGAAATATATTACTAAATAGATCACTGTTTTTGGTAAAATAATTTCTGTTTTACAATATTTATATCTATTTCAATTAATAGCAATTTGGTGAAGTAAAAATAACTTATCTTGCATAATATGACATTATAAAACGTACAGTTTTAAGAAAAAACATGCATATAAAACAATATATCTATATTTAGACTGTAACGTAGATCACACATGTTTACTTGTAACTATACTTTCATTGTTTAAAGTATCGTAATTGTATTGATAGGATAATGCAGAAATAATTTTGGTTCTTATTATAAAAAGTTGTTATATTATAAAACGAAATAAGTATTAAAAGTCTAAAAATGAACATTGTTTTCTTTTAATTTATGTAATGTAATTTACAATTTACAAAGTTAGGAACATTCACTTAAGATACAACAGAGAAATACTCTTTTCATCATCAAAGTATCCAACTCTCATTGAACAGTTACTTAAAAATATATAATACATGGATCTTTGGTTGGTTTCAACAAACACTGCAATTTACGTTCTTCACGGGTTATAAAAGTGCACTTGATGACCTTTGACCTACTTATGAAAAGCCAAAATCAGTTAAAAAATGAGTCAGTTCAGGAGTAAAATCAGTAATAGTATCTGATATTTCACAATTTTGGAAATGTAACCTCAATTTTTAAAGCAAAATGCACTTATTGACCTTTTGACCTAATTACAGGGTCGACGGCATCACAGAGGGTGACAGCCCCTCCAGATATTTTTAATGTATTTGCAATCATTATAACATAAAAGAAAGCCATGCCTAAGAAATGCCATCATATGTCAGATTTCAGGAAAATTTAGGCCAAATATTATGCAGGACACGAGGACTTCCCACTTAAATAAAATATTATAATACTCCAGCTTAAAGTCACAATCACGTTATAATTTAATACGACTGCGTATCAAAATGCCAAAACACTCGCGTCATAAAATTGAATTATGCAATCAAGTGATTATGCCAGATGTCAAGCTTGTGCAGATTGGCGAGTTGTTTTGCATTTGGTAACAAAGTAATAGAAACGCTGTTTTTGATTGATAACTTACGGTGTTTATGCTTAAACGGTACATTGATGTGAAGTATAACATCTCAATGTGTGTATATATTCAAATTACAGAACACATTATTGAGGATTTGTATACATTAAATGAGTTTAATCGTCTTCAAGTCTTAGCTTCATTTCAAATTTAACTGGAAACGAAAGGGCAAACAGGAGTCCGCTTTGTACACGCAGGACCAGAATGTAGGCAAGTAGGCATGCAACATACAACTTTATCCTACACTCAGAATATCTTTCTATACAATAATTAAACTCTAAGAGAAAAAAAGGTCAACAGTTAGAATACGCATTATTCTAATACACGCGTACACGTGAACATGTTAACATCTAAATACAATTCATAGAGCAATTTAATAATGTATTAATAATTTTTGTACGCAGCTACGATATTTGAAACAAGAATTTACATGTTATAAATAAGTATGTATATTTGCAGTCATTAGCACTCAACAATACTCATATTTTTGATAGACATATATTTTGCACGGCGTCGTTATAATCAAATGCCTGATGTGACGATATTTTTTTTTCGCAGATTGTTCTAACTTTTCTGAGATAGGGGGACATTGTCGTCTAATGATTATGCAACAAAGTACTTCATAACAAACGCGAAAACGTAACCTTCTAGAACACATTTCAGAAATTCTACAACATACACATATAACTCCGAACCTTTTTTCTTTACGCCACGGTGGTTATAGACATTTTGCAGATGATCAAGTTCCCTTGTCCATTTACGATGCGATTCCTAATATCCTGCAAAACAACGAAACACAGTGTTTAAAGCAAAGCTGCATATCTCCTATCTAATATAAAATTACTAACACTCATTCTTGTTAAGTAACGTGTTAGGTTTATGTGATTAGATCTAAAGACTTTAGTGTACTTTTATTACTTTGCTTTCAAGAATTTAATAATAATTTTATTGATCAGCCTACTTGTACGACAATCTTCCTCTTATGGTAATCTTGTGGCGCTTGTTCAAGTCCTTGTAAACCGAGCGTGTGTTGTCGTTTCGTTGAAAATGGCTCTCTATACATCATTATGACGCTCATCGGCCCAGCATATTGTTCTGTACAAATAGAAGCTATTGGTCGGTAAATACTTGTAAAGGTTTTGCATGATAGGTATGACTCCTTCCACAAAACTGATATTGAAGTAAAAAGAAACAACAACGTTTATTCTAGGTTTACCGACACATTATAAAAGTGTAATAATACTTAACCATGTTAAAAACTTTATTTAGCGCGTTATTCCAATAATAAACAAACGCACATCTTTCAAGAAAGGAAAATACGTCAGCACTTTTTTAGCTATATGGCTAACTTTGTCCTATTAAAGTATGTTATTTATTAAACATTAACCTATAAATTATCATCTTACACTTTCGAGATTGACCATTTCGCTGTTTCCATTTCTTTCCTCTGAAAAGGCGTGGTCTTTTTGTTCCAGTTCTAGACACAATTGTTCAGCCCTGACGAGACGGTGGATAATTTTTGCCATTTTGTTCTTCGGGCACCATATAGTATTGTCTGATATGAAATTTTTTTCTCCTATCGCTGCGCTTCTTACCCGTTTGTCATTGGACTGCGTTTTTGCAATCAATTGTTCATGGCATATGGGCAGAATCGTAAGAAAACATGTTTTTATTGAGAATATCACTAAAAATCCGGTTGAAATCGGTTGAAAACAAACCATATAGCGATTTCTATGTTGATGTCGAGTACGGTAACGTACGAAAACGACCTTATTAATATTCATGATTCGACACGTTAATTCAAACCTAAATAAACAAAATTGCGGAGACGGGCGAATTTAGCGGAGAGAAGGTAAGAACAAATGCAAATACATCTGTTACAGACGGAAACAGAGTTGCAACGCTACGTTTTTGCTAAATCTATGTATGTATCTTCCTTACGCTAATAATGTTTAGCGAGAGCTAAATATAGATATAATTTGCATAACTCGCGACGCTGCAAAGATTGCATGTATTTATATTCATATATATATATATATATATATATATATATATATATATATATATATATATATATATATATATATTAGTTTATCGATTCAAAACCGATTTTGACCAGTTTTCGATGTCAACCTCGATAAAAATATATTTCAATGAATTTATGTAAAGTTTATTTCTCGCTTTACAGTTTATATGCAAAACAACGATCTATTCCGCGAACTGGCACTTTAACATATCTACCAACAATGTCGTAACAAATTGTCTTACCTTTAAAAAGGAAAAAGTACAATGGTTAGTGCAAAGCATGGGTTATTTGTATAGATACAATCATCAGCATCCGCACCATCATTAGCATCATCGTCATCATCATCATCATTCGCTTGACATGTCTTGCCGTTGAAGAGAAATAAGAGATGACGACACAAGGATCTAACAATTGAGCTGGGTTCGAAATTCGATTGGGCATCAACAGCAAGGCGTGCCTTGCCGATAAGTGAATGGGCCTCGACAGGTGAGCGAGACTTGACAGGTGAGAGGGCCTCGACAAGTGAACGGGACTAGAAAGTTAAGCGGGCGTCGACAGGTGAGCGGACCTCGACAAGAGGAACGTTTTCATCCATTCGCATCTCGTCTTCAAACACGTTATCCAAAGCATGTGTGTTAGTTTTCTCATGAATTTTGAAATTCTGGATTGGTTGACAACCATTCAATTTTTGTTCAAATGCAAGTTTCACATTTTCATCAATTAAGTAGTAACCTCTGCATGAGTTCGGGATTATATGTTACAATATCTCGCCGAGCGCTTGCATTTCAACCAAATAGTAGTTGTAAATAACATGAACTTTGAAATACATTTAAAATTTAATAAATAATATTTATTCAATTGTAGTTAGTATACACAAATAACAATATGGTCACCTATTTACATATAAGCGAAGATAATCAATTTCATAATAGATTCAAAACTCACGAAAAAGGCAATTAATAATCATTTCAAGCATTTTTGTATGAATGCACTAAATGCAAACAGTATCATTCAAATTAAAAGATTTTCATTATAACGGTTAAGTAAGATATAAAAGGTATTCTTATGTTTACCAAAAAATAGATCAACTATTGCATCAGCAGAAGAAAAACCTAATTTTAACGTGTTGAGCTTTATTTATGGCATGACACTCATTGTCAAACAGTCAATTACAAAACATTTGTACTAGAAAAGACAAACAAAAACATATAAACACACACACACACGCACGCACGCACGCACGCACGCACGCACGCACGCACACACACACACACACACACACACACACACACACACACACACACACACACACACACACACACACACACACACACACACACAAAATTAATACAAATGCGGTCACCAAAATAATTATTTTCATACAGGATCTGAATTTCTGGAGATCTCTTGAATCGTTGCTATCACAAACGATAACTACTATCTTGTTAACATTAATACTATATATTGTCATTTTGAGCAATTATACCATGAAAGTAATACGCAACAAACTGTTATCAAACGAATAAAAATATCAAGAGACATTAGTTGTCCACACAAAACATTACAAAATAGAGATTTAAATGTTAACCAACACACGAAAAGAGACAGTATATTTTGGCACATAAATATTACATAACATTAAAAAAACACACAAATGTTTCGATCACACATACAATAAATGTACCGCGATTGGTATCAGCATTGCATTACGTTTTAAATTAATTCACCATTCGCAAGCTTTCAAAGGAGCTGATAACACGCGATCAACCAGTCAGATATCGATTTTTCAACCCACCCCGTTACAGAGTCTTGTCGCCGCAAAACAGTGCCGTAGTATTCGAATGAGCGTTATATTGAAAATCTTTAACAATCATGAAAGTGGACGTTCAGCCACATTCGCGAAATATAATCCAAACAACTATATTAAATGCGAACATATTACAGATATATATATTGTATGTATAATTTTTGAATTTCTCTATTTACTTTAGCAGCAGTCTTATTAATATTAAAACGTCATTCCATGTTAACTCTTTACCTTAACCGTTAAGCTTTAAAACGTTTTTTAATGATTGTTGATATTATACCTACATATCTTTTCATGAAAGATACTATTTAAATATATAATGAATGATCTTTACAACGTATGTGCTAGTTGGTTACATACGTTGAGGTTAACTTACGCCTTATAATGTACAATTAAGGAAACATAAGTAAACAAATAATAAGAAAATCTGCCAAATATGTAGACCAAGTCATATTTACATTATATGTCAAATAATATACACTTGAACAATTACAATAACCGTTGTTCGCATTACCGTAAATAACGTGAAGCTACAATATAATACCTTAATGTTATATAATTTCAGCTTTAGTAAAGCGGGATTTAAATCAAATAAATAGTCAAAATTTATGTGAATATCGATTATAATAAAATAATTTATGATTATATGTAATTCGATAAACGCTCTTTTTCAGCCTACAAGGTAGTAAATACTATCAAAAATCATCCTTTAATAAGCATATTCATAACATGCGCGTCGTCTGCTGTCGCTTAATGGAGTTCTACAATCTATAGGTTACGCGACTAGTTGGGTGGAGCGACCGGTGATTTAGTGAGTGGTTAACATTCGTTTTGAAAGCACGACCAATGGACGATGTATTTGTCATTTGATAAAAGATTCACTACTGATTGTTGTCTTGATGGCCCCAAAGGTATCCCTTTACAGCACCGGCATACGTCCCAGAAGGGTTTAGCAGTAGGCCGGTCGCAGGAGACCCGGCATATTCAGTGATCTCGTGAAACGTCTGCAGGCTCATTGGACTGTTGGCCTTGCCTCTCTTATATCTCCTGTCCGTATTATGTATCCCTCTATCTTTTTCTGGGGAGGGTTTCAGCGGTGTAGGCACTGGTGAATTTGATGGATGGATAACGCGTGGTACAGTATGTATGTATTGAGTGTTGTGTAACCATGTGGGCGTTGGCATGCATATACTTGAAGCAGAAACATGGTAAGCAGGCAGTGAATGGTATGGTTGAGTCCCGATTGTAAAATAAGGCGTGCTTACATTCCGTTCGTAACCAACTATTGACATATCTGGAAAAGAAACAATGTCTTTCCGCGGATCGATATTTTGTTTCAATTCTTTCTCGATATCCTTTGAAGTTGGATCTGGACTGGTGGTGTCCGAATATGGACGGTGTCCGGAATACGCACATAACTGATTACTTTCTTTATAATCCAAAACATCACCCTCTTGTAATGTAGTTTTCTTCTGTAATCACAAAAAATGGATACTGTGAGATGAATCTTATTTATTAACTTGTTCAACATTGATAGAATCATCATCGTGTGTTTAGAAATAGAGCTGTGAAATAAAATGATTAACTAAAAGCCGTATGTATAACATATCTTGGGTGTTAAGTGTCATGTTAAAAACAATGTTTGCATGTGTTCACTAAATCTAAACTTTTTTTTAATACTGATAATCGTCAATATGCCCAAAGTATCATTACCGCTTCTTCCTTTTGTTTAGGTGGTTGTATGAAAACGTGCCCATGGGACGGTACCTACATGAATATAATTTTCCAGAAATATAGTTCTTGCTGCAATACCACATACTGCATTCATAATTGAACATGATTCAAAATCAACAAATTAAAGAAATAAGACTCAAAAAACATGTTGATAACTCCTGTTGACTTGTTTGCCTATAATAGTAATTATGTTGAATAAAGCAATTTAAATGTTGTGTATATGTTCTAGTATTTGCATGTACATCCAAACAATTTACTCGCTATTTTTACATCCTGCATTATTATTTCTTGGATGCATCATGCGTCACGATTACCTGGGGTTAATTATATATGATGCTACTTTCAAAACTGGTGCACTCAATAACGAATTTAGATTTGTTTTTATTATCGCGCCTCAATAAGCACTAATTCTGTTGCACTGGTGCATATTTAACCATTGAGTATCTTACCTGCAAATAAATCGAATTGTTAAATAGTGATTAAATTTGGGCTACGTGTGATGTTCGATGTGTGATTCAGTCAGTGAGAACTCCAATACTTTGCATGTACCGTTCCCACGCGCTGACACCAGCTTTAGTTATTGTATGCATTATGTAGTATTGTATGTATTGTCCTTACTTGTATAAGAAATTTTGTCATTATTCATAAATAGAAGACTAGCTGATGCTAGTAAGAATTATTATCATGACAATTTTTCTGTAAATCATTGCAAATCGCTTGTGACACAATGCCTTTGCAAATGAAATGCTAACCGTTTTTTTCCAAAGCCGTATCATATTATTGCTTAACCTTTCAAAACATTAAATTCATACTTCATGTGTAACTGGTGATTGATATATTCTTATGAATGTTAAGAAATTCCGCATAAAAGTTAAGAAAAGGCCATAGTTTGGCAAAAACTATTTTATTGAAGAGCAACTCTTACAAACATTATACAAGTTATCTAAAATAATAATATAGTTTTTAAAGATAGTATCATATTTTTCTGTGAAGAGTTAATAAAGCAAAACACAAAATGTATCAGCGTGTACATTATTATAAGCGTATGGGTAACCTGTACATAAGTTGAAGTTTTCTTCATTATCTGTTGAACGAGGTGTTCTCCAGGTAAAACATTTGGAAACGATGGGCCGTGCTTGGTTCTGTTCTTCTGCTTTGGTTTGGTCTTTACTGCCGCGCCCTAAAATAATAATTTATAAGTTACACAAATGTTTTACTTGATACTTGTAGTCTCGCTGATCTTCTTTATGAATTTTCAAATTTCATGTAATGATAAATAAAATGCAAATTTAATATAATTAGTTTTCAAATGGGAGGAATCGTTATTATGTTTGGGTTTTACTATATTTGCAATGATCAAAACAATTATGTGAAGCTAAATTATATTTTAACGAGTCATAACTTGAAAATAATATGAATTATACCTTTTTTGAAACTGCACTTGATGATATTATTTTCTTGGTTACCTTTGGTTTTACATCACCCTGAGCACATGAAATAAGAATAAGCCTTACAATTAAACTGGAATAAAATGTAAACTTGATTACAACCATATTTTTTGGTCAATAAACTTAATGTTTCCACTTACTCTAATATCATTTAAAAAAGATATATCATCTTCTAAAAAATGAAAAATACCAACTTATAGAAAATAGTGAATGTTCTAAATATGGCATGTTCTTAATTTAATGTACTGGACATATAATTCATGTAAGAAGAAAAGTGTTCAATATGTTCTTAAACGCAATTGTTATCTCTAAAGTCTGGTTAGACTAACCGTAAATGCTTCATCTGTTTGTTGTTTCACCAATTGGGTGAAATCGGCTACAATGTCTTGCTGGTCCTCTGGTAGTTGGTCTTGCTTTTTTGAAGGTCTCAGTTTATTGTTTGTTTCACAAATGGTATTGCATGCACTAACATCAATCTCGTAAAGCACACGAGAATCTATTTCTTGCCCTTTCTTCGTCACATCGTCGAACACGTGGCATTGAGCATCTGCTGTTACCAAAATGTCAGATGAATGAACGTCTTTGTTCTGCAACAGAGTGTAATTAAAATTAGTAGCTAATACTACATCCTCTAAAGCAAGTTAAAACTTAAACCAAATATGAAAAAGCACTGATTGTAAGGAATATTTTGGGAATATTTTGTCATTGCCTTTTGCAAGTGGAGGATGTTCTTTGCAAAAGGTAATAGTCTGATAATAAGGTGTTTTAAGCAGCGATAAATTTACTGACCGTAAATGCTTCATCTGTTTGTTGTTTCACTAGTGGGGTGGAATCGGCTACAGTGTCTTGCTGGTCCTCTGGCAGTTGGTCCTCATTTTTTGAAGGACTACGTTTATCGTTTGTTTCACAAATGGTATTGCACGCACTTGCATCCATCTCGTAAATCACGCGAGTATCATTTTCTTGTCCTTTTTTCATCCCATTGTCGAACACGTGGGATTGAGCAAATGCTGTTACCACAATTGAAGGTGAATGAATGTTTTTGTACTGCAACAGAGTGTCGTTAAAATAATAAGCTATTACTACATCATCTTAAGTAAGTTAAAACTCTTACGAAATAAAAAAAAAAACACTAAGTATAAGGAACATTTTCGAAACATGTTTATATTGTCGTTTGCAAGTGGAGGATATTCTTTGCAGAAGGTAACAGTCTGATAATAAGGTGTTTTAAGCAGCGATAATTTAACTGACCACTGCGTCAATTTCTGATTCAAGTGATGGTTTAAATTCCTCAGCCATTGGATTAAGTTTCATATCCATGCTGTCACATTTGTGTTCCATACTGTCCCATTGCTGTTCAAACATGTCCATATTCCCGTCATTAAAGCTGCCATGCTCACGACAGATATCAATGTAGCGTGTCCATATACCACTGAAGAGAAAATTGTATTCGATATATTGCCAGTCAAATTGTATTTATTCATATGCCCTATCAAAACCTGATCACCGATGTTAAGACTAAAGTACCGGTAATGTAATAAAACATGACATTCATTTTGCCAAGTACTACACATTTATTCAATGTTTACAAAATGATGTTAATAAATGCAAACATAAACTAGAAATGGCGCGACAGAGGCCGACGCGTATCCCCACACCGCATGTTTGACCCAGGGGGCACCCCAGGATTGGTAATGGGGCCATGCATAGTTGAGATTGACCGTATTGTCATAAGAGATGTTCAGTATCAATATGAAGTAAATCGGTGTAGAAATGAAGAAGTTATAGTAAAAGGCAATTTCGGGTGGACCTGGTCTATGTGGGCGGGGCGCCTCAGGGTTGGTAATGGGGCCATGCATATTTGAGATTGACCGTATTGTCATAAGAAATGTTTAGTACCAATTTGAAGTAAATCGGTGTAGAAATGAAGAAGTTATAGTAAAAGGCAATTTTGGATGGGCGTGGTCTATGTGGGCGGGGGCGCATCAGGATTGGTAATGGGGCCATGCATAGTTGAGATTGACCGTATTGTCATAAGAGATGTTCAGTGTCAATTTGAAGTAAATCGGTGTAGAAATGAAGGAGTTATAGTAAAAGGCAATTTTGGCTGGGCGTGGTCTATGGTGGCCGGGCGCCCCAGGGTTGGTACTGGGGCCATGCATAGTTGAGATTGATCGTATTGTCATAAAAGATGTTCAGTATCAATTTGAGGTAAATCGGTGTAGAAATGAAGAAGTTAATGTATAATAACATTTAAAAAAATGAGTGAAAATCTCTGACCCGTCCCCACCCCAACCCCCATAACTTTTAACCCAGGGGTCAGATCAAAATTCCAAATAGTGCAGGGTCGCACATATGCTCAAAGCTACCATGTGTGTAAGTTTCAAGGTTCTAGTGCTTATAGTGTAGGAGGAGATAGTGGACATGACAGACGGACTGACTGACGGACAGACAGACAGACGGCGGAGATAACCACAATATCCCCACGCTTTTCAAAAAGCATGGGGATAAAAATAATGATTTATTCGTAGATCTGAGGGCCACCTGCATTCGCCGACTGTACACATTGTCTCTGGTTCACCCACAGCGATCACAAGAGACTTTGCCCTTGTAATAACTGTCGTGAGAACTTTCTTGTTTGACAGGAATCCAAGGTCCGTATTGTCTTCAATTTTGTGCGTATTGCAAGTGCGAACCACACTGATGATCAACACCCTGAACTGTTTGCCTTTGAACACAAAACATTGAACGTTTAAAACAAGGCCCAATACCACACATGTCAAAATCACCGGCTTAAATTTAACTATCGTTATTTTATTTTATTTTTAATGCTGTGTTCTATGTATTGATAAGAATTGTATCACTTGTCTAGATTCACCGGGTAAGTTTGAATTGGGTTTAAAGTTAGTTTTCAAGTATCATGACCCGATGACCGGTGCTATTTAATGTTGGAATGTGTTTTATTTGGCAATTACAAGAGTCTACATATAAATCAATTTCTAAACACTACTTTAGACGTGTGCTGATGAAACAACGAAACAAATATTACCTTGAACATTAGTCACTCTTTCAACATTTACTTGGCCAAACTCTTTCTTGATTTCACCTCGAATTAGTTCAATCTGCATATACATTATTAATTCGTGTATTTTATTCAGAAAAAATTAAATCCTTGTCATATGAAAATTATATGTATATATAAGCACACAACTATTTTACAAAAATGTTAAACAGAACAAATAATTGTATGAACGTCGTTGCATTAACAATGCGCGGTTCAGCACATGATGACATGTGCACTTTGTTCAACTTACCTGGGTTTTGTATGGGGCAACTACGCATATCTCATTTTCTTTGAATTCGTTCCAAATGTCAATAGGCCAGTTACGCTTTAACTTTTGAATTGTATTTACAATCGCCGCAACCTGTATGAGAAAACAATAGTTCCAATAAACTTTTTTATCATTATCATCACGATTTTGTGATATTATCTTGCAATACGACCATGGTAAAACCTTCGTTTGTATCTTCGATTCTACTGATTTGTCCTTAAAGACTCTATAATGTACATGATCTAAATATTTATACAAGTGAAACAAGCACCGTCAATATCACTCATAAAGTTTTATTTGTATTTACGTAGATACTTTTTAAGCACCTTTACCACTTCTTTAATTCCGTATTACCTCTGCATAATTGCAATAGCCTCCTTGAAGATCAGACGGCTCCTCTTTTCCTTTTGCTACTTGAAATGACAGCGGGTACATGTCCGGGTGAGCAGGTATATCTGCTGAATTTTTCAACTGGCCATCATAAAATAGCTCGGACATGAACCTCGTTATGTGGGAGTTTGTCCGGTAATTATCGCAGAGGGTCACCCTGTATGGACTGTTAGGGGAATACGTGTTGTAAAGCCTTTCGATCAAAGACACGTGGAAATCCTCCTTACGAGCAAGACTGGAATAGATCTGCGGGCTCATCTTTAAAAGTAGAATATATTCATTGAAAACTGCATTCAATGTAATGGCTATTAGGAGAAAATTAAAGTGAAAAATACTTTGACGAGAATGCCGAGAAGAAGAATGGGAAAACAACTGTGGTCGTAGAGTATGGACGTGTTAACGGTGGGAAAGATCTAAGGGCACAAATGTACTGGGTCATGCACAAAAGAAGTTGAAAGCGGAATTATTCTGTCAGCATCATATAATTTAATCAATATAGGGAATTTCCTAGTCTTTAATATAAAATAAAGTTTTAAAGTATATAATATTAAATCGTCATTTGCTGCTTAAGCACAATATATTTCAACACAATTAACATTTTTTGCTTTGACAAGATGAATGGGCTTGAAAACGGTCCGCGTGCACTCTGATCAACATCATACGGTAGATACCGTTAGAGGAACGAATGACAGCCCATATTAATAACAGCAGAAAAAATCCATAACAGGATACTGAAAATAAAGATGCACGCAGATTGGGAACCTGACCTGCATGTGGTCTCCGGCAAGAACGACTTTGGTGTTTTGATCCGCCAAAGCCAAAGGTATCAACAGCTCCGTCTCAAGAACCTGGGCAGCTTCATCCAGAAATATGTGGGTAAACATTCCTAAATATAAAGTGTATTGTTAATATTGTATGTACATATTATATTAAAACCAAAACGTATCCCGGTAAGTGTTTAAACACACAAGACCTTTACAATCAGATAAATATGTATTGCATTTCTTTATATTATTTGTATTTTTTAACCTATACACTTTCCTTATATCCTGAAATAACACAAATTCATTGTTTACGTAAAACTATTGATAACCTTTACGCAAATACTGTCAACCAGAAGGAATGCTTTACCTTTCACCTTTTCTAGGTATGACAACAACTTTGCTGATCTAACAGTTGTTATGATTATTCGATGTTTTTCTATGTCTTCTAGATTAGGCTGCCTGATAACACAGACAAAATTTGCAACATTAATATTAACATCCAATTTGCATGGACGATAAATGACTTTAGCAAGGAAAAACTGCATTTCTTCTGCTGTGCAAATAATTTCTACATAAATGCACACTACAAAACATATTCATTAAGATAATCAAATATAAAACAACATAATACATGTGATTTTTAAAATCGCACTCCTGACTTTGGGGCTATGCGTTGAAATGATAGTAAATATCGTTTTAACCAAATGCGCTATTATGCTTGGTAAATAAGAACCAAGAAAACATGCACCATATTTTTAATTCAGGATGCAAAAATAATTTTGTATTACATTTAGCCATATGAATCTGCTAGTATAAGC
>NC_068356.1:151766327-151778827 GCF_020536995.1 Dreissena polymorpha | reverse complement strand
TTATTAATTGGGTACCTGGCCATGAGTTCTACATCCAACGTATCTTCGTGGCACCTTTTAGCAATTTCCAAATACAGTGAGAAATGTAGAACAGACAGTAGGGCAAACGGGTTTGTTAGTTTATAAAGATAATTAAATTAAAAGTATCAGTTTAAAACTGTGTCGCTTATTTGAAACGTTTTTCCTAATGACTCACCATAACTAATTTTCGGAAACATGCCGTGATTTACACTAAATCATTGCCTTTGTAAAAAAAAACGATATAAAAACCAGAATTATGTGGTACATATTAATTCAGAAATATGTAATAATAACAACAAAATAACCGAGATTAGCAATAGTATGAATTATATATAGTTTTAAACGTAAAATATATGTTTATAATAAAGGCGTATTATTTTGGATTGATTGTGCATTCTCAACTTTGAGGGAAATTCGAAAGACAGAAAAAGGCTAAAAAAATATCAAGCATTTAGAAAACACAATTTTGATCCATACGCATAAAATTAAAACTAGCAAAATCCCCCTGATATATAGCCTCACACAAAAGTTTTATAAATATATATTAACCTTGAGACCAATTCTACGACTTCAGTTTCACCGAATTTCCAACGCGTGTGTGTCATTTCCTCGAGGGCCAAATCGGTCTTGTAATGATCTCCACCCTGCGGGGGAACAACCACTATGGGACGTGGTTTTGGTACAGGAGGACTCATTTTCTGCGCTACGATGTTAGGTTCAGAAACTCTCAATTTATCCTTGATTGCAAGGGTATTGTCGGATAAAGGCAAGATATTCTGGATTTCAGTTTCGGGTTCTGTCTTGTTATTCTGAGGTTCAGAGATAGTCTCATGGAATGTCGAGGTATCCTGAAATGGCGGTTCATAATCAATACTTTGTAAAAACAAATCATGGTGTGTTTATGATTCCCATACATTATCATATATTTCCTCCTCAATAAAACTTGCACAGTACAAAACCCGTTTCCAGTTGGTGTATAAACAACAACACGTTCTGCACGTGTGCACATTCTCAACAGATGTATGCATTTGCAAAAAATAGGATTTTTAACCATCGATCTTAACCCAATCTTCACTTGCCTTGATATCAATTGTCAGCTGAGCTCCATTTCGCTGGCGGCAGTCATCATTTCCATGTAAAGGCTGATCGCTATAAAGGTGTACAAATATATTAGTTATTACGATTATTTACTATCACAATCAGTATGTTTGAATTTTGCATAATACATTCTTAGAGATACATGTATATATGTTTAAATAATTTAAACTGTACAAAATGTATGCATAAAAGTAAAACTTAAAAATTTAAAGTAATGAAAATGCATAAAATAATACATATGTTGTTTTTTTTTATTTACCCAGAGCAATTTTGGTCAATAGTCGGACACGTAAATTTCTCAACATTTTCTGAAAAGGAACAATATTCAAATGAATATTTATTGGAACGTTATTTCCTCCAGCAGGAGAGAAACCTTATTATATCAAGTAATCCTTAATATCCAAACGCGATATCGGTAAATGGAATTGAAAAAATTTAATTTATACACACCGGTATAAGCTTAGCTAGTTGTACGATGCACTATTTTGGTAATCTTTTTACACGACGTGATGTATTTCAAAATTAGTTCAGATTAATATTTATAATTATTTTAAAACTTCAAATGTGCATATTTCACAACACTTATAAAACGGAATCGATTATATTATGTGTAAAAATGCAAATATGAATAACCTTCGTTTTGTAATTTGGTGAATGGCACGATATCATCTTGATGAAGCAACTCTGTTGTTAAGACGACACAGTCATCTTCAACATTGCCCAAGCTGTCTTGCGAATCGACAGGGACCATTGCATCGTCAGTGTTATCTATTTCGTCGTGGTTGGATTTGTCTTGTCTTTCATGGTCGGCTACTTGGTCATATTGTTTGGTTTGTGGACGGCCATCAAAGTTAGCGTCTAGACTTTGATCACAAGTCAGAGAAGTCTGCAGAAGCACAGCTCTATCTCGACCTTCAATTGCAACGGCTTCTTCTAAGGAGGTTTCAGGATAATTTGCATATGCATTCTCTTCAATCGGTTCGTGTTGATTGTTCGCACCTATATGCACTGAAGATGCGTCAAAAGAATTATTGAAAGCATCATTATCGTCATCAGCTCTGTACGTTCAATTCTAAGTACGTCGTAACAAAAAAGTCCCCGAAGATCGATCATTGTGAAATAAATCAATATACCTGGTCTTGAAATTCCGTTTGCCTCTAGACATCGTGCAAAACCGTTCGATCTCAGCGCGTTCGCAAGGCTCGATGGTCTTTGTCGTGAACAACTTCGCTTAAGACGACGAACTTAAACATAAATGTTACCAATGTAATAGATGACACTATCATTCAGAATAAAAACATGTATAAAATGGCCTCTATAAACTGGCTTATTATAGGGATCTAAAGTCAGTGTGTGATTGTTTAATAGTAAC
Source organism: Dreissena polymorpha (assembly GCF_020536995.1). NCBI lineage: Eukaryota > Metazoa > Mollusca > Bivalvia > Myida > Dreissenidae > Dreissena > Dreissena polymorpha. The sequence continues at coordinate 151,776,336 of NC_068356.1, read as the reverse complement.
TTTATAAACAAAAAACGCAGTCATTTATCTTTAAAGAGTCATGTGTAGCATCTGGATGAATGTTCTACAGCCCACAAGAAACGTGCAAACTAAGAAACCCCACTTCGAAACGATACTTCTTGCCAATGCCGACATATTTGTTAGAGAAACCAGCACACAAATGCGTCCGTGTGACGCATAAACACACAACGGGTATTTCACAATATCATAGAAATGTTTAAACGATTTTATGCCAAAATTACAGCAATAATTTTCAATTTTATTCAACTATTATGTTCATGATTTCGTTATATAATTACTGCTGAACCTTTTTTCTAACTTTTCATTGATTAAGGAATAATATGTTGTTGAAATTGCACTTAGATCATACCTACCAATCGTTTCGAAGCATCTCATGAAGTCTTTCCAGTAGATGACAATCTCTAAGCTTACAAGCTCGTATCCGTGGATTTTCCTCAGTTGCTTTTCCACCGGCTTCAACAATGCCGTCAGTTTTCCAAAAACACAGTCTTCGCAAAGTTTGAGGATAGCTTTTGGAGACCAACACTGTATGTAGACTGCCAAGCACTCTTGCTTAGTTTCTGTTACTTCCATCATGTTTTGCCCATCCTCTGATTTATATTAAATTTAACGACCACTTTTAATTACATTTACATTTAATATGACCCGTCATTATATTAAATATATAGCAATTTGGTTTGTTCTAAAAGCACTGATCAAATAATGATGTAGCTCGAGAATATTAACCTGACTACAACCTTTATAAATGAATATATTACTGAAACATCATGATGAATACATTAGTATTCGTGCTGCACTCTGGTAAAACAGATAAAAGAATATCTCACAAATTTGCAGTTATGTTCTTATTTGTCTCTTTAAACAAGTACACGACAAAAAAGAGAGAAGGACATTTGACATAGTTTTAGGTTAGTGCTTGCCGAGTTCACAAATATAAGTTTAATGAAGGTTAGGTGTACACACTTGATTAGTTTTCAAGGTACATAAGACACACATAAATACCTCCTGAGATCTTTTCTGTAAAATCTGTGTAGGACTTTTTAACTCCTTCCCATTCCGAATCTTCTTTAGTGTTTTCTGTTGTTAACTTGTCATGGAACTTCTTCTCCTTGGATGTATCGATGTTTGTTGCAAGTATCTCCATTCGTGTAACTTTAGTGTAAACATGAAATTACAAAGAGAATAATAAACATATACAAAGAATTATTAATTTTAATTGTCCGATTTAATATTTAGGAAATCTGCAAACATCTTGAAAATGGTAGTTAAAATACCTTTCATTTACTCAATAGGTGACTTAACTCACGTATATTTCTGATAAATCGGAATACAATAAATTACAAAATCAAACACAAACATACTAATCTTTATACGTGATAAAGCTAGAGGTTGTCGTGCATGATGTTTGATAACATGTTTTATATTTATGCTGCTTTGTGCGTAGTGTAATGTGTTGTATATACCATTGGTTGCTTGCCTCAACTAACTAATCAACGCATTTGTAATAAGTGTTTTTGACGATGCTGCTTCAGCATCGTCTAAGTTATCATACCATGAACAAATTCTTCACAATGGCGAGCTTTGTAAAAGACCGAGCCAGTCCGATTGAGATAGTGCCGATTTTCTTATCGGCATATCTCGGTGATTAGCATTGGTAACATTCTCCAGCAGAGTTGTCGTTCATGCCTCAACATAGGGCACGACTAAAATGCGTATATGGCTCATATCGGCGGATATGACTGAAAAGTGCGGATATGAACAGATAAAGGCTTTTTAAATGTATTTTCCTTTATTTTTGTTATATGAAAATCGTTCTGTGACAAAAATACACGTTGCTAATGTTCAATGTTACGATCGGATGAATTTAAAAGCGTTTTTCATTGGCATTTTAATTTCAGTAACTCCAAATGAATATCCGCGAATATGAACGACCAGTCAGACCACCGCTTTTATTAAATTGCTCTATTTTGAGGCAGTCTTAACATATTTATCACATATTGTGAATTTTTAATTCAACTGTGATTTGTTCATAACAAAACTGCAAAACAAACGCATAAATATTGCCTATATTCGTTCATATTCGCACTTTTCGTTCATATCCGCGGATATGAGTCATATACGCATTTTAGACGGACCGCTCAAGGTCATACAACAATGGCCGCGCCCATGAGAGAATCTTCACACTCGTGTGAAAACTTTCTTACAGCATACATCGGCTTGTTTGGCTATTTAGAAACTGTCATTTATGATATATGAGTTATTTATTAACTAAATCTCCGCTAATGTCAACAATGGATTGAAATCGAAGGATACATTCGATGTGAATGCAGGACTTTCTGGATCTTGACAGCTTGACACGGCAAAACTGGTATTTTTAGTTATCAATTTAAGTCACATTTTGCTTTGTAATTTGTATTTGAGCATTTTGCGACTTATTGAATGACTATGATGCCCGATATCAACATATCAGTGGGATTTGCAGATCACCAAGCTGTCCTGAAAACATTGATTACAAAGTCTTTACTCATATTACGGGTTTGTATTATTTCTTCTTTTATATTTTAGTATTAAATATCATTTTTAAGTCTAATGAACTGTGTCACGGTAAAAGATACATTAAGGCGATTGTGGCCAGTTTGGATCCAGATCAGCCTGCAGTCGCTTGAAAGCTGTTTGCTTAAAAGCGGTTTTCTGACAATAACAAATAGTTTAATTGGATACTGATTTGCCCTTTCCCTGTGACCTGGCTCAAATAATAGTATTGTCATTAATCAAATGTTTTTATTTCGAACATTAATCAAGTGATTTTTTTTCTGGTCCTTCGGGATTTATGACTCCAGCACTTTCTTGTTGAGAATTGAATACTGCTTAAGGCAATGCTAGGGGGCGTGAGAGATGTAGCATCTACCATTATCTCTCATGAACTGACTCAATCATACCGAGTCGGCAATATTTAACTTAATTTTTAGTTTGGTTTCTCTGACAAGGGATCGAAAAATTTCAGAATCTTGCTAAAAGCCTAGTGGTAGAGTGTCGTCTTTGATTTAATCAGTGTGTTTAAATATATATAAACATAGCTCCAGCGTCAGGGCTTCAGGCAATGAATAATTCACCCCCTGATCTTTTTTTCTAATGGATGTTTTAGCTAGTTCCTACATTCAATACAGTCAAATATATGTTAAGTATTATCTGTACACATTGGTAGATTAAATTTGTACATTAAATATTATTTTTTAGTGTTAAACAGATATAGTTCAAGTGTTGATGCTAGATGAATTAAGAGCCTTAGTCAAGAGGTATTTAAACATTTTTAAAGGGTTAAATTTTCTGAAATGTACATCTGTGTTGTAAGTTGATAAAATCGTATTTGTTTATTGTTCTAATGCAGATTATGTTCGGTAGCTGGCGTATTGCGATAGCTTTACTCTTGTAAAATCGACATTGAACTATCGGTCAGATCGACGCCGACCTAGCATTTCTACGAGTTCGAGAAGTATTTTCTTGTAGTTTATGTTGGCAAGTAGCTGTTTGTGGTCATTTTTCATCACGAGGCAACCTTTCCCAACAAAATGGTACATAGTTTAAGAAAATCGACCGCCATTAAGGCAATTAATCGCTTAAAATGTTGATGAAGGTGATTTTTCTGTGTCAAGAGATACCTACCTTGTTCATATATATCATATCAGAAAAAAAATATATTTTTAGAATATTTTTTTTTGTCAATATGATAAACAAAATGTTGTTTTATGACAAATTGATAGTGTTAAAGTGACTTGGCCACGCGCCCTACACCTGTGATATGGACATGACATTCTAAAAAGCAAAAAACGTTCCCGTTGCATTTATTAAAATAACATTAATTTTTACCAAAATATACTGTATTTATATACGGCTTCATACCTGGAATTGGCACATTGTTTTGCACAAAACACCGATGTAAGTCTGTCATCATCGTTTTCATCTCATTTACAGCTTGACGAATAAAAAAATTATGTACAATAATTGAATACAAAACCAATTATTACAATATTGTTAAATCTTCAGTAAAGTAAAAACATTGCGAAAATTTAAATAAAATGTAAATCCAATTGTCAACAATACTTACAACTTTGCACGATTTTTACATCTGCGTGTGTTTCAGTGGTTATCTAAATAGACATGTGCTTTCCACTTAAAAAACATGGCAGTACAATAATTAAAATTTGCTTTGGAAACGTTTTTAATAATACAACAAATTATGAGTATTAATGGTATATGAAACGTTTTCATACAAGCAAAATAAATACACGTTCAAATATCAGCGAGAATGCTACTGACCTGCTTTATGTATGAAACCGTGCTCTGGAGTGAACGGATCTCGTCCACGACCACCTTAATTTCCTCGCACTGTTCTTGGTGTTTTTCCAACATTTCCATGTGTTTCTGTTCAATATCATGTAATGAATCCAGACGTTCATTAATGTCATCCAGAGTTAGTTTTGTTTTCTGTTCTGTAGTGTGTTTGTCGTTCTCCATATCAACAGTACAATCTTCCTCCACACCTTCATATGCTTTAAGGCGTTCTGACTTTTTATGAAGAATTTTTATTTCTTCTAATACGGATTTGACGGCATCTCTATGTCCACACACGGATGATATAGTAGATACAATAATCGTTTCGCTCTTCAACTGAACATATTAAATACTTATGTGTCTACTTACAAGTATAAACATTGTCAATAAAACGTTCATTTATAAGATCCGTCAGAGAGTAAATTATTATACAGAAATTGATAAATAATTTCATTCCCTAACCACCCAAAAATCTTACTTAAGAGAACAGTAACATAAATGTATATCAAACGCCTTTCCCTCATCTATTTTGTACGCCATACATGGAAGAAAACTTATATTTGCATATTCGCAAAAATGTATTACAATTGACAAATGTAAACAATATCCAATCAATTGTTTCAATTATTTGACATTAATTATTTGTCTTTTTCCTTGTTGTCCACAAACTTCGAAACATGTGTTTTTTTTATATTTATATTCCAATTTTTACATTCTAAGCATGTATTAAGTAAATATAAAGAAGTGAAAAAAAACTGTATCGTTGTGTTGTATTTTTTCTAATAACAACATTTAACTTCGCATATTTTTCAAACCCAAACTTTAGTTTTACAATTTGTCATATTTTTATCTGCAGAAAATGAACAGAAATAGATCGAAAACCAATATGCATGTTTTCTTTATTAATTCTTAAACATTGAGGTTATGTGCTACTGTTGCGTTCTACTATAAAATGTTGTTTACAGCGATTTGCATATATGTCAATTATTCTGTATTGTATTTTATGTACATTTTGTATATGTTTTAGTTTGATGCTTAAATGTAGTGGAATAAATAAGCAAAACATATTAATAAGTGATGGTATTGAAAGTGATGAATGCCGCCGGAGACAAGTTCAAACCTATAAAAAATAATGCAAATTTGCTGACGAACAGTTGTGTGACAAGAGGGCATGAAAGGCCCAAAGTCGCTCACCTGAGATTCAAATGAACTGACCTGTTCTGTGCAGCCCAAGATGTCATTAGAACAAATGTTCTAACCAAATTTCATGAATAGTGAACACCCTGGTGGCAACGTTTTTCAACAGACTGGATACATTTTCCTACACATCCAAAATATCATTAAAACAAATATTCTGACCAAGTTTCATGAAGATTGGACAAGAAAATGTGACTTAAAGAGTGTTTGCCAGTTTTACAATAGCAATATAATGAAAAATGCCACGTCCCCTCGTGGCCATGCTTTTCAACCAACTGGAACAATTTTTTTAACTCGTCCAAGATATCATAGGGACAAATGTTCTGACCAAGTTTCGTGATGGTCGGACAATACATGTGGCATCTAGAGTGTTTACAAGGTTTTACTATTGCCATATAAGGAAAAAATGCCCCGCCCCCTGGTGTACATGGTTTTCAACCAACCCAAACCATTTTCAAAGTCGTCCAAGATATAAATAGGATGAATCTTCTGACCAACTTTCATGAAGATCCAACAATAAATTTGACATCTAGAGTTTTACATAAGCCATATATAGCCATATAAGGAAAAATGCCCGCCCCCGTGGTGGCCATGTCTTTCAAGCAACCGGAACCATTTTCGAACTTGTCCAGGATATCATTGAGACGAATCTTCTGACCAAGTTTCATGATGATCGGACAATAAATGTGGCCTCTAGAGTGTTAACAAGGTTTTACTATAGCTATATAAAATAAAATGCAACGCCCCTTTGGCGGCCATGTTTTTCAACCAACCAGAACCATTTTCGAAATCATCCTATATATCATTGGGACAAACCGTCTGACCAAGGTTCATGAAGATCGGAAAATAAATGTGGCCTCTAGAGTGTTGACAAGGTTTTACTAAAGCCATATATAGCCATATAAGGAAAAATGCTCCGCACCCTGGTGGCCATGTTTTTAAAACAACAGAAACCATTTTCGAACTGTCCAAGATATCATGTTGACAAATCTTCTGATCAAGTTTCATGAAGATCAGAAAATAAATGTGGCCTCTAGAGTGTTAACAATGTTTTACTAAAGCCATATATAGCCATATAAGGAAAAATGCCCCGACCCTGGTGGCCATGTTTTTAAAGCAATCGGAACCATTTACAAAATTATACAAGATATCATGTTGACAAATCTTCTGACCAAGTGTCATGATGATCGGAAAATAAATGTGGCCTCTAGAGTGTTAACAAGGTTTTACTATAGCTATTTAAGGAAAAATGTTCCGCCCCCTGGCGGCCATGTTTTTCAACCAATAGGCATCATTTTCGATCTTGTCCAAGATAGTATTGGGATGAATCTTCTGACTAAGTTTCATTCGGACAATGAATGTGGACTCTAGAGTGTTAACAAGGTTTTACGATAGCCATATATAGCCAAATAAGGATAAATGTCCCGCCCCTTGGCAGACATGTCTTTCAAGCAAACGTTACCATTCTCGAACTCATCCAAGATATCATTGAGACAAATCTTCTGAACAAATTTCATGAAGATTGAACAATAAATGTGGCCTCAAGAGTGTTAACAAGGTTTTAATATAGCTATATAAGGAAAAATGCTCAGCCCCCTTGGCGGCCATGTTTTTCAACCAAATGGTACTATTTTTAAACTTATCCAAGATATCATTGGGACAAATCTTCTTACCAAGTTTCATGAAGATCGGACAATAAATGTCGCCTTTAGAGTGTTAAAAAGGCTTTACTTAAGCCATAAAAAGCCATATAAGGAAAATACCCCGCCCCCCCCCCCCCTGGTGGCCATGTTTTTAAAGCAACCGGAACTATTTTCGAACTTGTCTAAGATATCATTTGGACAAATCTTCTGATCAAATTACATGATGATCAGGAAATAAATGTGGCCTTTCGAGTGTTAACAATGTTTTACAATAGCCATATAAGGTAAAAATGTCCCGCCCCCCCATGTCTTTCAACCAATTGGCATAATTTTGAAATTCGTCCAAGATATGTTTAGGATAAATCTTCTGACCAAGTTTCATGAAGATCGGCCAATAAATGTGGCCTCTAGAGTGTTTACAATGTTTTACTATAGCCATATATAGCCATCTAAGGAAAAATGCCCCGCCCCTTGGCAGCCATGTTTTTCAAGCAAACTTAACCATTTTCGAACTCATCCAAGATATCATTAAGACCAATCGTCTGACCAAACATGAGGATTGGACAATAAATGTGGCCTCTAGAGTGTTAACAAGGCAAATGTTGACGCCGTACGACGCTCAACGCACGACGCACGACGGACAAAAGGCAATCACAAAAGCTCACCATGAGCACATTGTGCCAGGGTTGGCACCAATTGACCGCCCCCGGTTTTAACCGGCGGTTTTTACCGGTTTAAACCGCCCCGGTCAATACTCCCAAAGTGGTCATTACTGGTCAATACTGGTCGATTGAACATTACCCCCAATTTTGATTAATATTCCATGCTTAATTAAACAATATTGATAATATAAATTAAACAGACATGTTGCCAATAATGTCTTAAGCTATTAAAATGCGGCTAGATTGAACTTTACCGGTACGCAGTTGTTTACCACTATCGACAAAGCGGGGTTTTGGGGGCGGTAGCCCCCGATATTAAGGAAATATATAGGAAAAAAAGGATTATAAGGTGTTGCGTTAGTTGTTATGTGTAAGGTGTTAAGGGTTAGGGATAGGGTACGCTGTTCGATGTTAAGTGTTGCGTACCGGTAAAGTTCAATCGTCCCTAAAACCCACTATTTTATACCTGTTCATGCAATTTGTAGGCCAATCTCTCAAAATTTTGCAAATGAGTCAAGTTGGTCAATTGGATTTTGCTGGTCGATTGAATTTTTTTTTCAATTCTAACGAATTATGAATGCTCAGAAAATTATGTGCTTGATTCAACAAGAACCTGCCAATTACTGTGTATTAGTTGTTCCTCATGCCCCACTGTCTCCACAGTCTTTTACAGTCTTCAAACCTATACCGGTTAGGGCACCCAAAACTGATAATAGGGCCTTACATGGCACCTTTTACACAACCCTTACTTGTCATGTATTCTTGCCTGGATTTCTTTAACAAAAAAATAGTGAAAAAATATTTTATTTTACCATTGATAAAAAAACTTAATAAGAAATAATTATTAAAAGAAAGAAATAATTGAAAAGAAGAGTCTAGAGTAGACCCACAATTGGTAAACATTATTTGTTGCCAAAATCAAGAACTTTGATTGCTTATTCATTTGAAGACCAATTGAACTTTAAAATATGAAAACCCTCTTAATATAGAAAGGAGACAAGTTAGAAGTAACTATTAAATTAATAACATTAATAGCAAGTTATCTCATTTTGTTTGAGTGAAATGAAATAGCCTAAGGGCAGATTTGCTTCATTGTCACTATCAGAGACATACCAGTGCATGCATTTTATTACCAATTAAGGCTTAGGGGCCAGATCATTTATGACCCTAGAAACCACAAGAGTTCTGTTTGTCCATCAGCTTATCAAATAGATATATCAATAGATCAGTGAAATACTATGGTAACTACAATAGTAATAATACTTCAGTAATAGATGTGATACACTGAGATAAAGATATTGCCTTAGTTCTTTTGTATTTGAGACCGTTTCCATAAATAATAAAGAAGTATTTTTTACAGCTGTAAAGATTTTTTTTACAATAGATAACTCAAAAAAGTTTATCAATTACAGAATAATGATTGATTTAATATAGAAAAGCTTAAATTCTTCCTTTGTCATGTTTAAATGCTACAATGTTCAATCGACCAGTATTGACCAATAATGACCAGTAATGACCAGTATTGACCGGTTTTAACCGGGTATTGACCGCCGGCCCGGTCAATACTCAATTGACCGGTCAATATGCCAACCCTGCATTGTGCTCAGGTGAGCTAATAAAAAAACACTTTAAAGTAGCACAAGCGGAACTACAATAAGACCTACCTTTTCTAGTCTCCGTATAGCCTCGTTTGTTTTGTCCACGTGTTCTCCTTGGCAGGGCTTCTCTTTTAGTACGGTTATGAAGTAATCAATAAAAGTATTGACTTCTTTATTCTCTAGTTCGAACGTGCCGGAGTGCATAATTGTATTTCTCGCATATTTTGCCTGGTGTAATGAATAAACAATTAAATGTCGTAAATGCAATGACTGGCATAAGTATATTTCATTAGCGCATTAGTTCATGGAAAGATGTAGAATTGTAATCACAATATTAAAATACGGTCAGTTTGTCAAATGTTATTTCAAAGCACAGATTTGACAGCTGTAGAGAAATGTGTTGTCAGATTTAAACAAAATTATCGCATTACATTAACAAACATAACTAGTCTGAATCACAATTATTTCATGAACATTGTAAAAGTACAAATCATGAATCAGTTTAAAGATTGGTTATCCCTTGCGTGTTCGAGGAAGAAGCAAACTGAGAGAGACA